>NW_027599098.1:0-31481 GCF_964194155.1 Cetorhinus maximus | reverse complement strand
CACTGTGGTTCTGAACCCTCCCCACGAGACACAGGGCTGCTTGTGCCTCTCTTGAGGGGCATGTCTCCCAAACGCCCTCTCAGTGCTGATCAACCGTGTTGTCCGGGGGAGTGGGGCGGTGTGAGGGAGGGCGGGTCGTTAGTCGGGGAGGGTGGGGGGCAACAGACGGTCTTGGGCAGCTCCCCTGAAGAAACAGCAGGGATTCCCGCTCCCGATCGCCCTCCCACGCTCACCCAGGGCGCGTGGATGTGGGAGGGTGATGCCCCACGTGGTCCAATTTCAGTTTGCACCACTTAGGTCCACGTATAGAGTTAAGGTGGGGGCTGTGAGGGGAGGGAGGGGAGTGAGGTGGAGCAGGCACATGGGAGCTGGTACCTTCCTCCCCCCACCCCCACAGGGCGACAGGAGAGTCACATGGGGCTTGTGGCCTATAGAGGGGTAATCATGCTAACCTCACCTCAGCCCGCGTCCTCCTGGACAGGGCCCGGAGCCAATCCCCAATCATCGAGAGCATAGCAGCAAAGTAAGCAAGGCCCAGGAGAATCCAGAACCACACGAGGGGTTTGTACCAGACCTTGTACACCCGCTTTGAATCACCACCTGGGAGGGGAGACACAATTCAGGAGTCAGCAAACGCCGGGAGGTCGAGGAGGGGGGAGACCAGACATAAGGGAAAGGAGCAGGAAGGGGCCATTCAGCCCCTCGGGTCTAGCTCCCCCATCCAATAAGATTGTGACTGATCCAATTGATGCCTTAGTCCCACTTTCATGCCTAAGCCCCTCCCCCACTCCCCTCCCCAACCCCTCTCCCCATCCTCTATCCCCTCCCCACTCCATCCCCTCCCCACCCCATCCCCTCTCCCCATCTCCCTACCCCCCTCCCTCACTCCCCACCGCCCTCCCCACTTCCCCTCCCCAGCCCCTCTCCCCATCCCCCTATCCCCCTTCCTCATTCCCCACCCCACCCCCCTCCCCACCTTACCTCCCCAACCCCTCTCCCCATCCCCCTACCCCCTCCCTACCACCCCCTCCCCCTCCCCATCGCCCCTCTCCCCCTCCAGCCCCCTGCTCCCTCCCCCTTCCACCCCCTACCCCTCCCCTCCCCACTACCCCCCCACCCGCTCCACCCCCCTCCTCCAACCCCCCTCCACCCCACCCCCACGCCACCCTCCCACCAACGCCCCCCACCCCCTCCTCCACCCCCCTCACCCCATAACCAGACCAGAAACTGAACTGGACCAGCCATATAAATACTGTGGCTACAAGAGCAGGTCAGAGGCTGGGAATCCTGCAATGAGTAACTCACCTCCTGACTCCCCAAAGCCTGTCCACCATCTACAAGGCACAAGTCAGGAGTGTGATGGAATACTCTCCACTTGCCTGGATGAGTGCAGCTCCCACAACACTCAAGAAGCTCGACACCATCCAGGACAAAGCAGCCCCACTTGATTGGCACCCCATCCACCACCTTAAACATTCACTCCCTCCACCACCAACACACAGTAGCAGCAGTGTGTGTACCATCTACAAGATGCACTGCAGCAACTCACCAAGGCTCCTTCGACAGCACCTTCCAAACCCACGACCTCTACCATCTAGAAGGACAAGGGTAACAGACACATGGGGAACACCACCACCTGCAAGTTCCCCTCCGAGCCACTCACCATCCTGACTTGGAAATATATCGGCCGTTCCTTCACTGTCGCTGGGTCAAAATCCTGGAACTCCCTCCCTAACAGCGCGGTGGGTGTACCTACACCACAGGGACTGCAGCGGCTCAAGAAGGCGGCTCACCCCCACCTTCTCAAGGGGCAATTAGGGATGGGCAATAAATGCTGGGCCCAGCCAGTGATACCCACATCCCATGAACGAATTTTTTTTTTAATTCTCCTAAACTCCAATACATTCAGATCCAACCTGCTCAACCTCTCCTCGCAAGATTGAGTAGGTTGGACCGATACACATTGCAATTTAGAGGGTCAAGATTTGCGATGCTCCTTCAGCCTCTGAACTCTGACCTCGTCCCCAGAGGAGCTGGAATGGCCCAGAGAAGAGGCCTGGACGTCCCTTCGAAACTACAGCCAGCCAGCCAGGCAGGGAGGCACACCCCATCCCCGCCCACCCCTTCTCCCGGGGCAGCCAACAGCCTCCAGCTCTAGGCCTCACTAGGCCCCTAACCCCACGACCCCACGACCCCTGACCCCCCCGCCTCACCTGCCACATAGTCCCCGAACCCGATGGTCGTCAGCGTGATCACCACGAAGTAGACGGAGTCGAGGAGGGACCAGTCCTCCATCCAGCGGAAGACCAGGACGGGGCACGACACGAACGTCAGGCAGCCAATCAGGATGAAGAGCAGGGCGGAGAGGGCCCGGATAACGGCGGGGTTGACCTTCCACCTCTGGAACAAACCGGGAACCAAATCAGACAGCGGGGACACTGCCCGGAGCTGACCACTGCCCACACCATACCGCCCCCGCCTGCCACAACAGCGATCTGATCGAGGCAGAGACGCATTTTGGGTGGGGGGGGGGGGGGGGGGAGTGGAGCACGGGTGGGGGTGGGGGTGTGGAGGTCAGTGGTGAGGGGAATGTTTTGTGAAATCCGCCCAGGGTCCCTCTCTGTCCCTCGTCCCAACCCTGCCCCCAAAAGGTCATTGAAAAGTCGGCTCGAGCGCCAAGGTCGCCGTGCGGGCTAGGCTGCGATGCCTCCTGCAGTCGACTTGGCAGCCGCCACAAAGCACCGGGAATGACTGTTTGCAGGGGAGGTAACGCAAGGGCCAGGGACGCAGTCGGTCCCGTCAGAAGCGCTGGGAGAGCGGTAGAGAAGGTGGGACATGTTCACATCACCTGTGTGATCCCTTAGGGTTAAAACCTGTGATGGGAGTGGAAGGCAAGTAGGTGGGGATCTCTCTCTCTCGTCCCTGTGAGGACGAGATGATAATGTTATTGGAATTTATTGTAAAATAGTTGTTTGCGTGTGTGTGTGTGTGTCTGTGTGTGTGTGTCAGTGTGTGTCAGTGTGTCTGTGTGTGTGTGTTTGTCAGTGTGTGCGTGTTTGTGTCTGTGTGCGTGTGTCTGTGTGCGTGTGTGTGTGTGTGAGTTCGTGACTGCGTGTGTGTCTGTGTCTGTGTGTGTGTGTGTGTGTGTGCGTGAGAGTGTGTCTGTGTGTGTGTGAGTGTGTGTCTGTGTCTGTGTGTGTGAGTGTGTGTCAGTATGTGTGCGTGTGTGTGTGTGTGTGAGTATGTGTCTGTATGTGTGGGGGGGTGTATGTGTGTGTGTCTGTGTGTGTGCGTGTGTGTGTGTATGTGTGGGGGGTGTGTGTGTGTGTCTGTATGTGTGGGTGTGTGTGTGTGTGTCTGTATGTGTGGAGGTGTGTGTGTGTGTCTGTGTGTGTGTGTGTGTGTGGGAGGGGGTGTCTGTATGTGTATGAGGATGTGTGTGTTGAATTAACAGCAGCTGGTCTGAAGGCTTTGATGTATTAGAAGATGAGCTCGGTTTGAAATGTTAAGTAGGTAAACATGGGGGGAGTTTAGAGTGGAAGGTGTAAGTTTAGAGTGTAAAGTGTAAAAGGACACATTTGTATTTAGAAATAAATCAGACTGGATTGTTTTCAAAGGAGGGGGTGAAATGTGTCACCCAGCCAGGTGAAGTTCAGAGACAGTGGCCAGAATTATTCCCTCATCGGTCGGGCTTGGCGGGGGTGATCGGGGGAGGTCGGGAAGCTGACCCAGAGCCCGCCATCCGCTCCCTTCCGCGATTTCACACGGACGGGTCAATTAAGGCCTGCCCTGCGTGGATCGCGAGCGACAGCGCTCAGCGCTAACTGTGTGGGGGGGAGGAGGAGGGAGAGCCGGGCCTGGCGCGCAGTCCGTGCACCCGCGCGAAAGAGCACTTCAATCTCCCTGAGGCACGGCGCCGCTTCAGGGAGATTGAAACGCTTTTTAAAACAATTAATAAAGATAGTAAAAAGTTTTTAAAAACATGTCCCCTCATGTGACTCTGTCACACGAGCTGGGACATGTTTTTAATTCAAAAATAAAGCTCTCAGTTAATGTTTATTTGCTTTATTTTCTCGTGGATGAGGTTTCCTAAAAAATGTAAAGGCCGCTTGGCCTGTTCACTTGCCCGCCAACCGTTAGGTTGAACGGGTAGCCGTAATTTGATTTTAATTGGCTTGTTAACGGCCTTAATAGGCCTTTCAATTATTGGTGGGCACGCAGCCAATTCCGGTGCGCACCCACCAAACGACATATCATGCGAGTGCGCGATGACATCAGGACGCACACTTGACATCATCACGCGTCATATTACGCTCGGGCGTTCGCCCGCACGCCAAACAATAAAATTCTGCCCAGTGTGTTTATTTTCCACAAACATTACTGGTAAAATTGGTACTATAATAAGTTTTTATGATCAGGGAGGTAAAGTCCAAAGACATAGTGAAACAATGGGAATTTGCATTCAAAGGGGAAAATATGTTTAAAGGAGTGAAGACTGTGTGTAAAGGCAGAAATTTTAAGATCTAACACGTGTGAAAAGCCTTCAGCATCTACACTTCAAGCTGCTGTCTTCAAAGAGCTGAAATTAAGAAAACTGACTTTGAACTGGGTTGTTCAGGGTATCATGTTTCTTTGCCTGGGTCTTTTAAAGTCTATGTGTCTTACTGTTGCCTTAACGAAAGTGTAACTGGGAGTCAGATTAATTAGGCGATTTAGAAGTTATTATAGTAGTAATTTGTAGACATATGTACGTGCTTAAAATCATTTCTCTTATTAATAAATGTTTAATCTAGTTTTGTAAAAACCTATATGACTTGGTGGTCTTATTACTACTGAATTCAAAGCCTACCTCTCGAAACATACAAATCACAAAATTAGTTGTGACAGTTGTCTCAAGTTTCCCTCTGGGATTTGAACAACTCAGCCTTTACCATCGGCTGTGCCATAACATTCCTGAGTTCGAAGGTTGTGGGTTCGAGCCCCCACTCCAGAGACTCGGGCACAAACATCCAGGCCGACGCCTCCAGTGCCAGTACTGGAGGGGGAGCTGCACTGCAACAAAGTGTGACCCCTGTTTCGAGAGGAGCCTCCCACCACCCCCTACCCCCGTAGCCGCGAGCTCCCTCAGCCAAGAGGCTCGCCGGTGGAATGGGATTGGGCGATGCCTCTCACAGTCAAACGTCGCGCCAGCAAGTTTCTAAACGTGCACATATGGGGTTCCCGAGCGCTTGTGTCTCAGGGCATCAAGATTGACGGGAAGCTCGGAGTGGGAAGGGCACTCGTTCAGACAAACACAAACCTTCTCCGGTTACAATTCAGTGAAGGACAGTTTCTATTGGAAGAGGCTGAATGACATCCTAGAAATAGTGGGGAGGGCGTCGACAAAATGGATTAAGAAACAGGCAAAATGGGCGCGTTCTGGGCAAATGAATTTCAATATCGATAAGTGTGTGGTGGTTCATTTTGGTGGGAAGAATGAGAAGATCAAATGCTACTTGGAAAATAAGAGTGTAAATGGGAGAGAGGAACAGAGGGATCTGGGGATACAGATTCACAAATCATTAAAAATATCGACACTGGCTAACAAGGCTGTAAAAAAAACAAACAAAAATATTGGGGTTCATTTCGAGAGGGATAGAATTGAAAAGCAGAGAAGTGACGTTAAACTTCTATCAAACCTCGGTTAGGCCGCACTCGGAGTTACCGTGAACGGTCCCGGTCTCCATGTTATAAAAAGGATATAGAGACGTTGGAGAAGGTGCCAGAAAAGATTTACTGGAATGATATCAGAACGGAGAAGCTATAACCCATCAGGAAAGATCCAACAGGCCAGGGGTCTTTTCTCTAGAAAAGAGAAGGCCGAGGGGTGACCTGATGGAGGCCTTCAAGATTCTGGAGGGGGTTTCGGTAGGGTCGACGTAGAGAAGACGTTTCCACTTGTGGGCGAGATCAGAACTGGGGTCTGTCAATATAAGACGGTCACGAGTAAATCCAATCGGGAATTCAGGAGAAACTTCTTCACCCAGAGAGCGGGGAGAATGTGGGACTCGCCCCCACAAGGGGTGGTCGAGGTGGATAGTGTAGATACATTTAAGTGGGGAGCTGGATAAACACACGAGGGAGAAAGGAACAGAAGGATTCGGGTGGTGGTGGAGTGGGGGCAGATGAAGAGGGGGGTGGGAGGAGGCTCGTGTGAAGCGGAAACACCAACACGGGGAAGATGGGCCGAATGGCCTCTTCCTGTGCTCTACTTTCCCTCTCAGCACTCACCAGGAAAATCTCCTCCACTTTTCCAATGAGCTGACCCAGGGCCGATCCCAGCTGGTCGCCCACTCCCGCCAGGAGGAAGCCAAACATCGGAATTCCCACCAAGGCATAGACGATGCAGAAAATCTTCCCACCTTCTGTCTTGGGCGAGATATTCCCGAAACCTGGAAGGCAGAAGGGAGCAGGGTCAGGGCTGGGGTGGGTGGGGTCTGGGGGGGTGGGAGTTACCAACCCAGGCCCCACCCTCTCAGGGATAAAGGCTGGGAAGCAATCAGAGCAGAAAATAATGGGGAACTCACCCCCTGCTCCAGGATATTACAGGGGGAGAGAACGGGAGAATGGAATTAGTCTGGGTGGGATATTGAAGGGTGCGGGGAGTGAGGGGGAGAGTGGGATTAGTCTGGGTGGGATATTGAAGGGTGCGGGGAGTGAGGGGGAGAGTGGGATTAGTCTGGGTGGGATATTGAAGGGTGCGGGGTGTGAGGGGGAGAGTGGGATTAGACTGGGTGGGATATTAAAGGGTGTGGGGAGTGAGGGGGAGAGTGGGATTAGACTGGGTGGGATATTAAAGGGTGTGGGGAGTGAGGGGGTGAGTGGGATTAGACTGGGTAGGATATTAAAGGGTGTGGGGAGTGAGGGGGAGAATGGGATTAGACTGGGTGGGATATTAAAGGGTGCGGGGAGTGAGGTGGAGAGTGGGATTAGACTGGGTGGGATATTAAAGGGTGCGGGGAGTGAGGGGGAGAGTGGGATTAGACTGGGTGGGATATTAAAGGGTGTGGGGAGTGAGGGGGAGAGTAGGATTAGACTGGGTGGGATATTAAAGGGTGCGGGGAGTGAGGGGGAGAGTGGGATTAGACTGGGTGGGATATTAAAGGGTGCGGGGGAGTGAAGGGGAGAGTGGGATTAGACTGGGTGGGATATTAAAGGGTGTGGGGAGTGAGGGGGGAGAGAGGGATTAGACTGGGTGGGATATTAAAGGGTGTGGGGAGTGAGGGGGGAGAGAGGGATTAGACTGGGTGGGATATTAAAGGGTGTGGGGAATGAAGGGGAGAGTGGGATTAGACTGGGTGGGTTATTAAAGGGTGCGGGGAGTGAGGGGGAGAGTGGGATTAGACTGGGTGGGATATTAAAGGGTGTGGGGAGTGAGGGGGGAGAGAGGGATTAGACTGGGTGGGATATTAAAGGGTGCGGGGAGTGAGGGGGAGAGTGGGATTAGACTGGGTGGGTTATTAAAGGGTGTGGGAAGTGAGGGGGAGAGTGGGATTAGACTGGATGGGATAGTAAAGGGTGCGGGAGAGTGGGATTAGTCTGGGTGGGATATTGAAGGGTGCGGGGTGTGAGGGGGAGAGTGGGATTAGACTGGGTGGGATATTAAAGGGTGCGGGGAGTGAGGGGGAGAGTGGGATTAGACTGGGTGGGATATTAAAGGGTGCGGGGAGTGAGGGGGTGAGTGGGATTAGACTGGGTAGGATATTAAAGGGTGTGGGGAGTGAGGGGGAGAATGGGATTAGACTGGGTGGGATATTAAAGGGTGCGGGGAGTGAGGTGGAGAGTGGGATTAGACTGGGTGGGATATTAAAGGGTGCGGGGAGTGAGGGGGAGAGTGGGATTAGACTGGGTGGGATATTAAAGGGTGCGGGGAGTGAGGGGGAGAGTGGGATTAGACTGGGTGGGATATTAAAGGGTGTGGGGAGTGAGGGGGAGAGTGGGATTAGACTGGGTGGGATATTAAAGGGTGCGGGGAGTGAGGGGGAGAGTGGGATTAGACTGGGTGGGATATTAAAGGGTGCGGGGGAGTGAAGGGGAGAGTGGGATTAGACTGGGTGGGATATTAAAGGGTGTGGGGAGTGAGGGGGGAGAGAGGGATTAGACTGGGTGGGATATCAAAGGGTGTGGGGAGTGAGGGGGGAGAGAGGGATTAGACTGGGTGGGATATTAAAGGGTGTGGGGAATGAAGGGGAGAGTGGGATTAGACTGGTTGGGTTATTAAAGGGTGCGGGGAGTGAGGGGGAGAGTGGGATTAGACTGGGTGGGATATTAAAGGGTGTGGGGAGTGAGGGGGAGAGTGGTATTAGACTGGGTGGGATACTAAAGGGTGTGGGGAGTGAGGGGGAGAGTGGGATTAGACTGGATGGGATAGTAAAGGGTGCGGGGAGAGTGGGATTAGACTGGGTGGGATATTAAAGGGTGCGGGGAGAGGGGGGTTAGACTGGGCGGGGGTCCTTACCGATGGTGGTGATAACAGTCCCAGCGAAGAAGAAGGAACTGGCCAGGTCCCAGTTGGTGCTGATGTTCTCGGTGTCCCCGAGGGGATCAACTCCTGTCTCCAGGGCCAGGACTGTTTGCTGTGGGAAAGACAGAGCGAGGGGTGAGAACCAGACTCACATTCCACACGGGAAAGTCCACCAATCACCAATCTCACCGCCATGTCCTGGATCATCCCGAGCCTCTCCACAAGCCCCCAGCCCTTTCCGAGCGGTTCTCCCTCTGGGTGAGGTGGGGACCGGGACATTGACTGAGAACCTGACAGGTATCCCTCTCCAGGCCTGGACCTGGCACATCACCTCACCCTCCTCTCCAGCACCTCCCCTCTCTCCCTCTCTCACCCCCTGCCCACCCTCTCTCTATCTCTCTCCCTACCCTCCCCTCTATCTCCCTCTTCACCCCATACCCTCCCTCACTACTACCCTGCCCTCTCTTTCTCCGCCTCTACACTCCCTCTCTTCATATCACCTTCACTCACTCCTCCACCTGCCCTCCCTCTCTCTCTCCCCCCATCCTCCCTCTCTCTCTCTCCACCCCACCCTCCCTCTCTCTCTCTCTCCACCCCACCCTCCCTCTCTCTCTCTCTCCACCCTACCCTCCCTCTCTCTCTCTCTCCACCCCACCCTCTCTCTCTCTCTCTCTCTCTCTCCACCCCACCCTCCCTCTCTCTCTCCCTGACCCCCCTCCCACTCTCTTCCCCTGCCCTCCCTCCCTCTCTCCCCCCTCCCTCTCTCTCTCCCCCTGCCCTCCGTCCCACTCTCCCCTCTCCCTCTCTCTCTCTCTTCCCCTGCCCTCCCTCCCACTCTCCCCTCTCCCTCTCTCTGTCTCTCTCTCCCTGACCTCCCTCCCTCCATCTTTGTCCCTGTCCTCCCTCCCTCCCTCGCACTCTCTCTCTCTCTCACCTCCCTTCCTCTCGCTCCCTGACCTCCCTCACTCTCTGTCTCTCCCTGTCCTCTCTCCCTGCCATCATTCGCTCCCTCCAACTCCCTGCTCTCCCTCTCTCTGCCCTTCTTCTCGCCCTACCTCCCTCTTTCTCTCTCTGTCCCCCAGCCCTCCCTCTCTCTCTCTGCCCTCTCTCTCCCTCTTTCTCTCTTTCTTTCTGCCCTCCCTCTCTCTCTCTCTCTCTCTCTCCCCGTACTCCTTCTCTGCCCTCCCTCTCCCTTCCCTCCTCTCTCCTTGCCCTCCCCTCCTTCCTCTCGCCCCCCGCCTCCTCCCCTCCCCCTCCCTCCTCTCCCCTCCCACCCTCCCTCTCTCCCCACTCCCACCCTCCCTCTCTCCCCCCTCCCACCCTCCCTCTCTCCCCCCCCACCCTCTCTCTCTCCCCCCTCCCACCCTCCCTCTCTCCCCCCTCCCACCCTGCCTTCCTCCCCCCCCCTCCCACCCTGCCTTCCTCCCCCCTCCCACCCTCCCTCTCTCCCCCCTCCCACCCTGCCTTCCTCCCCCCTCTCTCTCTCCCCCCTCCCACCCTGCCTTCCTCCCCCCTCCCTCTCTCCCCCCTCCCACCCTCCCTCCTCTCCTCTCCCCTCCCTGCCCCTCTCTCTCCCCCCACCCTCCTTCCCTCTCCCCCCACCCTCCCTCTCTCAACACACCACCCTCCCTTTCTCCCTCCCCTGACCTCCCTCTCTCCATCTCTCTCTCCTCCCTCCCTCTCTCCATCTCTCTCTCTCCGCCTTCCCTCTCTCCATCTCTCTCCTTCCGCCCTCCCTCTCTCCATATCTCTCTCTCCACCCTCCCTCTCTCCATCTCTCTCTCTCCGCCTTCCCTCTCTCCATCTCTCTCCTTCCGCCCTCCCTCTCTCCATATCTCTCTCTCCACCCTCCCTCTCTCCATCTTTCTCTCTGCCCTCCCTCTCTCCATCTCTCTCTCTCTGCCCTCCCTCTCTCCCCCTGCCCTCTTCCTCTCTTTCCTCCCCACCCACACCCTCTCCCCCTGCCTTCTCCCCCCGCCCTCTTCCTCTCTGTTGGAAGGGTGACCGAGTTGTGTTATTAATGATTGAGTTGATCTGCAGAAACTTCCTGGGTGGAAACATTAAGTTTATTTAATATACTCAGCAACATCTACCCGTGTGCTTTCAACTCCAACTCTATCTCTACACTGGCTGCTGAGGTAGTTACGCTACTCTCCTATTGGTTACTACAGATCATGTGATCTTCCTTAACAAGTATTATTTTTAAAGGTACATTACACACTAAATAAAACCATAATTACTACATTCCTCCCCCTTTAACTCGGCTATACTTATTATATTTACAAGTACATATTTTTGAAGACAGCATAATATTTACACTGGGTCAGGAATTTACAAGTTCAGCCTTTCAGGTGGTTTCCTGGTTCGTGTGGAACGTCGCAGCTCCACAACTTCAGATTCTTTGTCAGAACCTCCTTTCCCGTAATTGCCTGAACATCAGGTGCTTCGGTGAGCACTCGCAGATGCGTATCCTCAACTCTTACAGGAACATCAGACGTATCGGTCCTGGGTTGAGTATCCTCAACAGGAAACGCAGACCCGGTCATGGTCACTGGTGGAACCAAATCTTGGTGATTTCTCTCTTTCTCTTCCTTAAATGGTCCACATGTTTATGGATGATCCGGCCTTCCACCCCAACGTGGTAAAATAGAGGTCCAGTCACCGCACTTATTTCACCCAGTAACCACTTTGGTCCTTCCCCGAAGATTTTTCACATATACCGACTCTCCCACGGTAAATTTCCTCTCACAACAATGCCAATCGTGTCTGGTTTTCTGGCTTCCCTGACACCTTTCCACTTACCCCTCTAAATTCGGCATTATTAAGCTCAATCTCATCCTGAGACAGCATTTCAACAATAAATCCGCAGGTGTGACACCTGTTGTTGTGTGAGGGGTGGTCCTGTAATGAAAACGAAAGCCGTGCTAGCTTGGTAGCCAAGGGATCACCAGTTAGCTTTTCCATACCTGCCTTGAATGTTTGAACTGCCCTTTCGGCCAGTCCGTTTGAGGGAGGGTGGGTACGGTGCAGTTTTCGCAAGTGATACCGTTGAGGCTGATAAACCGTTGAAACTCAGCGCTCATAAACCCCTGTGCTGTTATCCGAAACGACTACTTCTGGTGGTCCGTGAATGGCAAAACTCTGACGCAGTTTCTCAATCGTAGCGGCCGATGTTGGTGACTTCCCCTCCTCATATACGCCCGACCATTTCGAATGGGCATCGACAATGAGCAGAAACATTGTTCCCAGGAAAGGTCCAACGTAGTTAATGTGTAACCACACCCAGGGTCTACGTGGCCACACCGATGGGTGTAATGGAGCTGTCGCTGGCAACTTTTGCAGTTGCTGACATTGCACACAGTGCTTTACTAAACTCTCTATTACGCCATCCACCCCAGGCCACCATAGATAGCTGCGTGCTATGGTCTTCATTCGGGAAATTCCTGGGTGGGCACAGTGTAGTTCAATTACAAATGGCTCTCTTCTCTTTAGAGTAACTATCACTTGTGCTCCCCACAATAAGATGCCATCCTGGCTGATTATTTCATGTCTTCTGTTGAAGTACAGTTTCATTTCGTCACATAGGGGCCCCTGTGACTAACTTGTTCTCGTACCTGAGATAGGACTGGGTCCCGGCTTGTCCAGTCTCTGATCTGTCGAGCACATACCGGCGAGGAACCAAAGAAATTTAACAGTAAACCAAGCTCCTGTGGAACTGGGATGTGCTCATCATTTTCTTGTAAAGGCAAACGACTAAAGGCATCAGCGTTTGCGATTTGATTGCCGGGCCTATGTACGAAAGTGTATCTGTAGGCTGCCAGAACTAAAGCCCATCGTTGTATTCTTGCTGAGGCTATGGGCGGTATAGCCTTGTCCTCGCTAAACAATCCTAGCGATGGTTTGTGGCCTGAAATGACTGTAAAATGGTGGCCGCTTACGTACTGGTGAAATTTCTTGGCACCAAAGGTGATGGACAGGCCTTCGTTCTCTATCTTCGAGCGTCCCATTTCTGGCTGTGGTGAGCATTCTTGACGCGTAACCTCTTGGCCATTCCGAGCCTCCGTCCATCCCATGAGGGAGCACGAGCTCCCACTCCATAGGGAGATGCGTCACAGGTCAGCACCAATCCTTTCGTCCGGTGGTAATGCGCTAATAGATTGGACGAGTGCAACAATATTGTCACCTTTGTGAAAGCCTCTTTCTGGGGCGCCTCCCAAGTCCCAACATTGGCTCTTCTCCCTAGCACAGACTTTAATCTCGGCCTTATTTTTTGGCTTCACTGTCGGCCGGACTTCTCTCAGACGCAAGCTCAACTTCTCTGGGCTCAGTGGCTGAGTATCGCAAAGTTTCATTATCCGTCTGCTTCTTGGAAAATTCCACGACTTTTTGCTTCCAAAGCCTTTTTTGGCTCCGTTTAGCTGATTCATCAGTTCTTCAGGTCTCTTTTTTTGCATTTGTTTGCTGCCTGCTGGATAATTGAACATTGCTGTGTCCTCTCTGCCAACTCGTTCTCCAGCTCGTTCAGAGATGCGCCGAATTCTGTTTCTCTTCATACTTTCCCGGAGGTACGAACTCTGACCTGAGGGCATCTTGTCGTGCGTGAAGGTATTTCAACAGGTTTCCTTTCTCCTTGCCCAGGTTGCTCAGCTCGTCTCGAACTCTTGTCATCAAGCAGGCCTCTTTAAGTTCCTTCTGCTGTTCCTCTGGCTTTTGGTTTAAGACAGCCTGCGTTTCTCCAGTGTGTTGTAAGTCCTTACACACTCCTTTTTCAGAACAGGGATGCTTCCAGCTTCCTTTTGGATTCCCAGTGGCCAATCAAGGTTGATTTCCCTTAGCTAATTTCGGCCTAGAGGGCTTGGTCCTCTGCCTCTCAATACCAACACTGGTAGCTTGGCCGATTGGCTTCCATAATGGACAATTACTCTGCTTATGCCTTTTACTTGGATGTCTTCGCCTGTGTATGATTTTAGCCTGGCCGCTGTTCATTCCGATCTCAATTGATGTTCACCATTATTCAGACATCTGAAATCATGTTCCCCGATTACTGTAGTGGGAGCTCCCGTGTCCACTTCCATTCTAACATGTTCGCCATTTACTCTCACGGTGACAAATATTGGTTCTGTCTTTCCAACTTGCAGATTAAACAATGAGTGAATGTCTGAATTTGTTGTTTCAGGCTCCTCTACATTGTAGATTTCATTGGGAATCTTCTTTTGTTCACAAGCCTGGTTGAATCTTTCCTTGCACTGCCTCACCATGTGTCCATTTCTGTGACAGTAGTAACATTTGATTTTATTAAACTGCCAATCGTTAAAAGACTGCTTGTTTCCACCTCTATTAAAATTATTCTTTGATTTTGCTGCTAAGTTATTTTACATTATTCCCCGGTTAGGGCTGTTTCCTGCTTCTTGGTTGAGTCTAGCTTTTTTTGCGCCACTTTCGGCTGAGGTTTCCCACCCAATGTGGAGGACGGCACCAGTTAGCGCCCCCTGTATTGCTTGTGAATCACTTACAGCACTTTCCATGGCCAGCGCTATCTCTAGCGCCTTCTTGATTCACTTCGGGTGCCCTCCTTCACACCACACACTAAACGATCTCTGCGCGTGTCGGTAAGAGTCGTACCGAACTCACAATGTCCCGTTAGCTGCTTCAAATTTGCCACGTAGCGCGCAATTGTCTCACCCGGGGCTCTGTTTCGTGAATTAAACCTGAGCCTCTGCGTCGTGACTGAGGGCTTGGGTTGGAAATGACACTTCACGAGGCCCAACCATTCATTAAAATTCTTCGAATCTGGGGCACTGGGTGCCATCAAACTTCAAATCAAGCCATAGGTTTTGCTCCCACAAGTACTTAAGGGGAATCGCTCGCCTCTCCTCTTCCCCCGTAATCTCGTTCGCTTGAAAAATGAACGTGAGGCGATCTACGTATTGAGACCAATCATCTGTGGCTGGATTAAAAGGATCAATTCTCCCAAATTGCAGCATTTCAAGAGGGGAATAACTTCTTCAGTTCTAATGGAGCTTGCTACTTACAATCACTGGGCAAGCTCCAGGCCGATTTCTTTCGAACTTGATTTTTTCTGTTTAATCCCGTTTTGTCCTCATCGCCAGTTTGTTGTAGGGTGGCTGAGTTGCTACCATTGGTGATGGAGTTGATCTGCAGACACTTCTTGGGTGGAAACATTAAGTTTGTTTACAATATACTCAGCAGAAACTACGCATGTGCTTTCAACTCCAACTCTATCTCTAAACTGACTGCTGAGGTAGCCAGTGCTACTCTCCTATTGGTTACTACAGATCATGTGATCTTCCTTAACAAGTATTACTCTTAAAGGTACATTACACACTAAATAAAACCATAATACTTCACTCTCTCTCTCGCCTCCCCTTGCCCTCTCTCTCCTCCCCACTCCCTCTCTCTCTCATCCCCTTGCCCTCTCTCACTCTACTCTCATGCCCTCCCTCTCTCTCTCCGCCCCATCCTCTCTTTCTCTCTCTCTCCCCGCCCTCTCTCTCTCTCCCCGCCCTCTCTTTCTCTCTCTCCCCTGCTGTCTCTCTCTCCCCATCCTCTCTTTCTCTTTCTCCTCCCCCATCCACTCTCTCTCTCTCTCTCCCGCTCTCTCTGTCTTCTCCACCAGCTTCTCTCTCTCCTCTCCCTGTTCTGTCCCAATGCTCTCTCTCTCCCCTCCCCCACCCTCCATCTCTCTCTCTCTCTCTCTCCCGCTGCCCTCTCTTTCCCTCTCTCCCCATCTTCTCTTTTTCTCTCTCTCTCTCCTCCCCCCACCCTTTCTCTCCCCTCCCACGCCCTCTCTCTCTTCCCTCCCACGCCCTCGCTCTCTCTCCCCTCCCCTGCCCTCTCTCTCCCTTCCCTTGTCCTCTCTCTCTCCCCTCCCACACCCTCTCTCTCTCCCTCTCCCCTCCCCCGCCCTCTCTCTCTCTCTCCCCTCCCCTGCCCTCTCTCTCTCTTCCCCCGCCCTCTGTCTCTCTCTCTCCGCTCCCCTGCCCTCTCTCTCTCTCTCCCCTCCCCTGCCCTCTCTCTCTCTCCCCTCCCCTGCCCTCTCTCTCTCTCCCCCCCGCCCTCTCTCTCTCTCTCCCCCACGCCCTCTCTCTCTCTCTCTCTCCCTCCCCTCCCCCGCCCTCTCTCTCTCTCTCTCTCCCTCTCCTCTCCCACCCTCTCTCAGTCTCCCCCTCCCTCCCCCACCCCCGTGCCCTCTCTCTGCCTTGCCCCTGGCTGCAGGCCTCACCTCCATCAGTTGGTCCAGCCGCTCTGAGTCCACACACGGGTGTTCCTCCAGGAAGATCTTGCGTGCCCCAGTGATCGACACTTGTTGGGACCTTTCGTAGGGCTGCTCCAGGAGCTGGAAGACCATTCCGCCCACCACCAGGTAGGTCAGCACCACCAGCAGGATGGCTAGAACCGTCTTCTTCTTCATGATGTTGGCCCGGCTCTCCACCTCGCCCCAGCCGGACTCAGACGAGAGGGAGGGGATCCCGGGCGGAGGCTTGACCTCTGACCCCGATGCTCCCACTGAGTGCAAGAGAGAAAGGGTGGGGGGGGATGGGAAGAAGGGAGGGGGAGGACAGTTTCCAATTAGAAATGGCTCCTGAGCCCCCAAGACCAGGATCAAGCCCATTCCCCCCCCCCCCGCAAGACCAAATTAACTGGTGTCAGCCCCTCTAGGGTCTGCCTCAGTTGTCATCAGCCTGGACGGGAGGGCCGGAGGGGGCACTTCCTACTATCCTCCTGCTGGAGAGGATTGTGATAGCCCCCTCCAAACATTTCATAACCGACGCAGGTTCGTGGAGACCCGTCACTCGGGGCAGTGAGCACACCGAGGTGGGTCCCGCCCTCGAATCTCCCTGTCACTCCGACCAGGCCGCGGGCCTGAGCTTTCACTTTAAAGCCTCCAGCCTCTCCAAACTCTTCTCCTCCCTTGGTCGTCTCCTGCCGCCGGCCTTCTCCCAGAATTTGGCCCTTGGCTCTATGGTCCCAGGCTTTGGACCTTCTCCCAGGTTTAGGCCCTTGGCTCTAGTCCTAGATTTTGACCCTTGACTCTAGTCCCGCAGGCTTTAGTCCTACTCCCCAGCTTTGGGTCTTGGCTCTACTCCCAGACTTTGACATTTGGCCCTTCTCCCAGGCTTTGGACCTTCTCCCAGGTTTAGGCCCTTGGCGCTAGTCCCAGGCTTTAGGCCTTCTGCCAGGCTTTGACTAGTCCCAGGCTTTAACTCTTCTCCTAGGCTTTGGGCCTTGGCTCTATACTCCCAGACTTTGGTCTTTGAGCCTTCTTCCAGGCATTGGGCATTCTCCTAGGCTTTAGGCCTTCTCCATGGCTTTGGGCCTTATCCCAGGCTTTAATTGGGCCTTGTCCCAGGCTTAGGGCTTTGATCCAGTCCCAGATTTTGACCTTTGGCTCAAGACCCAGGCTTTAGGCCTTCTGCCAGGCTTTGACTAGTCCCAGGCTTTAACTCTTCTCCTAGGCTTTGGGCCTTGGCTCTATACTCCCAGACTTTGGTCTTTGAGCCTTCTTCCAGGCTTTGGGCATTCTCCTCGGCTTTAGGCCTTCTCCCAGGTTTAGGCCCTTGGCTCTAGTCCTAGATTTTGACCCTTGACTCTAGTCCCGCAGGCTTTAGTCCTTCTCCCCAGCTTTGGGTCTTGGCTCTACTCCCAGACTTTGACATTTGGCCCTTCTCCCAGGCTTTGGACCTTCTCCCAGGTTTAGGCCCATGGCGCTAGTCCCAGGCTTTAGGCCTTCTGCCAGGCTTTGACTAGTCCCAGGCTTTAACTCTTCTCCTAGGCTTTGGGCCTCGGCTCTATACTCCCAGACTTTGGTCTTTGAGCCTTCTTCCAGGCATTGGGCATTCTCCTAGGCTTTAGGCCTTCTCCCAGGCTTTGGGCCTTATCCCAGGCTTTAATTGGGCCTTCTCCCAGGCTTAGGGCTTTGATCCAGTCCCAGATTTTGACCTTTGGCTCAAGACACAGGCTTTAGGCCTTCTGCCAGGCTTTGACCCTTGGCTCTAGTCCCAGGCTTTGAGCCTTGGCTCTATACTCCCAGACTTTGGCCTTTGGGCCTTCTTCCAGGCTTTGGGCTTTCTCCTAAGCTTTGGGCCTTCAAGCTTTGGGCCTTGGCTCTACTTCCAGGCTTTGGCCTTTGGGCCATCCCCCAGGCTTTAAGCCCTCATGCCAGGCTTCTGAATGAAAGCTCAGTGAGTTAAGGAGAGATGGGGAACCAGAAACAGCAGCTGAGGATTGGGGAAGTCAGGTACAGCTGGGCATGTCAGAGGAAGTCCAGTAAAATACTGGCTTTCCCCCTGTATAGATCGAACTGCCTGTGGATGGCTCAGAGGGGCCCAGGCACAGAGATAAACCAGGAAGGAGCCATTTCACTGCGCCAACTGATTCCAGGTTGGTGAGGGACAGGCCGATCGGCATCTGGGTCCACTGGGCGAAAGAGATGGAGGGGCAGAAACAGGGAGAGAAAAATCAGCCAAGCACGGGTGGGTGTGTGAATGTTAGGATCATACTAGGCTGTGATTGTTTCTGCAGTTGAATAGCTTCCAAGTTCTCCCCTCTTTCAGAGGATAGAGAGAGAGTACGCACACTCACTCACAGACACACACATACACACAGATACACACTCACACAGACAGAAACACACTCACACACTCACAGACACATAGACACACTCACACAGACAGAAACACACTCACACACTCACTCACAGACACATAGACACACTCACACAGACAGAAACACACATAGACACACACGCACACACATTTACTCACACAGACACACACTCACTCACGGACAGAAACACACTCACACTCACACTCATTCACTCACTCACAGACACACAGAAACCCACTCACAAACACACTCTCTCACACACACACACTCATTCACTCACTCAGACACACATACACTCACACAGACAGAAACACACACACACTCACTCACAGACACACACACACACATACACACACTCACACAGACAGAAACACACATAGACACGCGCGCACGCATTTACTCACACAGACACACACTCACTCACAGACAGAAACACACCACACTCACACACTCATTCACTCACTCACAGGCACACACACACACACACAGAAACCCACTCACAAACACACTCTCTCACACACACACACACACACACTCATTCACTCACTCAGACACACACACTCACACAGACAGAAACCCATTCACAAACAGACACACACACACTCACTCACTCTCACACATACACTCAAACACACGCATAGAAACACACTCATACACTCACATACACAGTCTCACACATAGACACAAACACACATACACATGCGCACACTCACACAGACTGACAAACACTCTCAGTCACATACACATGCACACACTCACATAGACTGACAAACACTCACAGTCACATACACATGCGCACACTCACACAGACTGACAAACACTCACAGTCACATACACATGCGCACACTCACACAGACTGACAAACACTCACAGACACACAAGCACACACACAATCAGACTCACACACAGACACAGACCCACACACACACGCACACACAAAAACACACACACTCTCTCTCTCTCTCACAGAGACTCACACTCATTCACAGACACCCTCAGACACACACACACACACACACACCAGACATGTAGCCAGGTATAGCAGAGGGCGACTGTGCAGAGAGAGACAGGTGGCCCAGCGGGACATCCAGACACCCGAGGGAACGCGTCCTCAGTGGGAAAGCGCTCTGCTGGTGGCGTGCGCGCTGGGGTGGGGGTGGTGGGGGAGGTGGGGGACGAGATGCTGAGCCAGGAGGCAGACCACGGGCGACCCCTCCTCACCTGCATCCACACCCTCCGACAGCCAGTGATGCTGGGGTCCCAGGGAGAAATAGGCGGAGTGCGGAAGATCTCCCAAAGTGGGAGGGAAGGAGGAAGGAAGCTTACCAGCGGCAGTAATCCTCGAGGAACAGGGGATTGGTGAGAGAGGAAGGGGGTCTCTCATTGACACCAAGGTGGTCAACGAAAGCCAGTTTGGCTGTGGCTCTTGCACTAGCTCAGACAGCCCCCAGATCACAAGGACTGTCCTACTTCTGAACTCATCCCTTGCAGTAAAACGCAGCTCCCGTCAGACCAGAGGGAATTCAGGACGCCGAATTAACATTGGCCCTTTTCTCTGATTCTGGTTTCCTTCTTGGTGTCTGTAGCTTGTGCCACACGCGCACTGTTTAAGAGACAGTTCCTGCAGCCATCTGTTCCCTCAAGTCTTCCGTTTAAAATTAATTAAATCAGCTTCATCACAAACACTCCCTTTCAAAGCTGACTTCAGGAGTTGGCAGATGCATTGAGGGAAATGTATGTGTGTAATGTGTGCGGGGGTGGGTGGGAGGGGGAACGGCTGTATAAAAGGAAGCAAGCCCCATTTGACGGGTTCTGGAAGTTTGCTTGAGGGCCAGGCCATACAGAGGGGCAGAAGGGCCTCCTCAGCCCTGGTATCTTATTCACGGTGGGCTGGGTGGGCGGCGCACTGAGATCTTACACGATGGCCTGTGTGTGTGTGTGAGTGTTTGTGTGTGTTTGCGTGCAGTGGGTGTTAGTGTGTCAGTGAGTGTGCGTGAGTGTTTGTGTGTGTGTGTATATGTGTGAGTGCGTGTGCATGTGTGTGGGAATGTTTGTGTGTGTGTGTGTTTGAGTCTGTGAGTGTATGTCAGTGTGTGTGTACGCGTATGTGTGTCTGCGTGCATGTGAGTGTGCGTGCATGTGTGTCTGTGTGTGTGTGTGTGTCTGTGTGTGTCTGTGAGTGTTTGTGTCTGTGTGTGTGTGTGTCTGTGAGTGTGTGTCTGAGTGTTTGTGTATGTGAGTGTGTGTGTGTGTGTGTGTGTCTGCATCCGTGTGTATGCGTGCGTGCATGTCTGCATGTTTATGTGTGAGTGTTTGTGTGAGTGTCTGTATGTGTGTGTGAGTGTCTGTGTGTGTGAGTGTCTGTGTGTGTGAGCGTCTGAGAGTGTTTGTGTGAGTGTTTGTGTGTGTGTGCATGTGTGAGAGAATGTGTGTGTCTCATTGTGTGTGAGGGCGTCTGGGTGCATGTGTCTCTGTGTGTGTATGTTTGTGTGTGTGTCAGTCTCTCCTTTTCTCAAAGTCATAATGTTTGTGGGTACGAGGTCAGAGACTTGAGCGCAATTCCCAGTGTCAGTACTGAGGGAGCGCCGCACTGTCGGAGGGTCAGTACTGAGGGAGTGCTGCACTGTCGGAGGGTCAGTACTGAGGGAGTGCCACACTGTCGGAGGGTCAGTACTGAGGGAGTGCTGCACTGTCGGAGGGTCAGTACTGAGGGAGTGCCACACTGTCGGAGGGTCAGTACTGAGGGAGTGCTGCACTGTTGGAGGTGCCGTCTTTCAGGATGAGACATTAAACCGAGGTCCCGTCTGCCCTCTCGGGTGGGTGTAAAAGATCCCATGGCCACTATTGGAAGAAGAGCAGGGGGGAGTTCTCCCCGGTGTCCTGGGGCCGATATTTATCCCTCACCCAACATCACTGAAAACAGGTTATCTGGGTCACTGTCACATCGCTGTGTGTGGGAGCTTGCTGTGCGCAATTTGGCTGCCGCATTTCCAACATTACAGTAGGCACTACACTTCAAAGAAACAAACTCATTGGCTGTGAAGCTCTGGAACATCCTGAGGTGGGAAAAGGCACTAGACAAATGCAAGTCTGTTCTTTAGTGTATGACACAGGAGGAGTCCCTCTGCCCAGTAACTACCAGCTCCCCAGTTGAGGGGCTCCCTTGTGTGAAGAGGGATGGGATTCCACACAGGAGGCAATGCCCCCCAAGGCCGAATGTCCATCCAACAGTTTCTAAGTTCTCAGATGTTCTGTCCCACCATTTTCTCCCCCTCTTGGTCACAGGGTAATTCCAGCCCAGGGAATTCTGAGGCTCTCGAATGCAAAACCCAAAGGGGCCACCCACAGTCCTTTACACTTCACCACTCCCAACCCCGGCCAACTCCCCACTGCCCCCCAACATCACCGTGGCCTTCGTTCCAACCCAGTCCTGGAGATAGGGACAGTGTAGAGAGAGCTTTACTCTGTATCTAACCCTGTGCTGTACCTGTCCTGGGAGTGTTTGATGGGGACAGTGTAGAGGGAGCTTTACTCTGTATCTAACCCCGTGCTGTACCTGTCCTGGGAGTGTTTGATGGGGACAGTGTAGAGGGAGCTTTACTCTGTATCTAACCCCGTGCTGTACCTGCCCTGGGAGTGTTTGATGGGGACAGTGTAGAGGGAGCTTTACTCTGTATCTAACCCCGTGCTGTACCTGTCCTGGGAGTGTTTGATGGGGACAGTGTAGAGAGAGCTTTACTCTGTATCTAACCCTGTGCTGTACCTGCCCTGGGAGTGTTTGATGGGGACAGTGTAGAGAGAGCTTTACTCTGTATCTAACCCTGTGCTGTACCTGCCCTGGGAGTGTTTGATGGGGACGGTGTAGAGGGACCTTTACTCTGTATCTAACCCCGTGCTGTACCTGTCCTGGGAGTGTTTGATGGGGACAGTGTAGAGAGAGCTTTACTCTGTATCTAACCCTGTGCTGTACCTGCCCTGGGAGTGTTTGATGGGGACAGTGTAGAGAGAGCTTTACTCTGTATCTAACCCTGTGCTGTACCTGCCCTGGGAGTGTTTGATGGGGACAGTGTAGAGGGACCTTTACTCTGTATCTAACCCCATGCTGTACCTGTCCTGGGAGTGTTTGATGGGGACAGTGTAGAGAGAGCTTTACTCTGTATCTAACCCCGTGCTGTACCTGTCCTGGGAGTGTTTGATGGGGACAGTGTAGAGGGACCTTTACTCTGTATCTAACCCCATGCTGTACCTGTCCTGGGAGTGTTTGATGGGGACAGTGTAGAGGGAGCTTTACTCTGTATCTAAGCCCGTGCTGTACCTGTCCTGGGAGTGTTTGATAGGGACAGTGCAGAGGGAGCTTTACTCTGTATCTAACCCCGTGCTGTACCTGCCCTGGGAGTGTTTGATGGGGACAGTGTAGAGGGAGCTTTACTCTGTATCTAAGCCCGTGCTGTACCTGTCCTGGGAGTGTTTGATAGGGACAGTGCAGAGGGAGCTTTACTCTGTATCTAACCCCGTGCTGTACCTGCCCTGGGAGTGTTTGATAGGGACAGTGTAGAGGGAGCTTTACTCTGTAACTAAACCCGTGCTGTACCTGTCCTGGGAGTGTTTGATGGGGACAGTGTAGAGGGAGCTTTACTCTGTATCTAACCCTGTGCTGTACTTGCCCTGGGAGTGTTTAATGGGGACAGTGTAGAGGGAGCTTTACTCTGTGTCTAACCCCGTGCTGTACCTGTCCTGGGAGTGTTTGACGGGGACGGTGTAGAGGGAGCTTTACTCTGTGTCTAACCCCATGCTGTACCTGCCCTGGGAGTGTTTGATGGGGACAGTGTAGAGGGAGATTTACTCTGTATCTAACCCCGTGTTTTACCTGTCCTGGGAGTGTTTGATGGGGACAGTGTAGAGGGAGCTTTACTCTGTATCTAACCCCGTGCTGTACCTGTCCTGGGAGTGTTTGATGGGGACAGTGTAGAGGGAGCTTTACTCTGTATCTAACCCCGTGCTGTACCTGTCCTGGGAGTGTTTGATGGGGACAGTGTAGAGGGAGCTTTACTCTGTATCTAACCCCGTGCTGTACCTGTCCTGGGAGTGTTTGATGGGGACAGTGTAGAGGGAGCTTTACTCTGTATCTAACCCCGTGCTGTACCTGTCCTGTCACACATTGTTTTCGTATTAGATTATTGCAGCATCTACGCTTTTGTTTTGCTGCTTTTCTATTGGTCTGGGGAGAGAGCGCTCCTGGCGATGGGAGTGTGTGTGTGGGCGGGCGGGGGTGGGGCATTTACCTACAGCAGCTGTAAACATCCTCCACTGGCAAGACACAACTAGTAATTGAAGCTTATTGACCTCAGGGCCTAGTGCTTCTGCAGCAGAATAATTCCTGCACTTGGCCCACACTGTGTGTCTTAATTCAAATGTTCCAACAACCAATTGCCCTTTAAATTCTGTTTGTTATTTAAACTGCTCTTGTCTTTGGCAGAGATTGTATTCGTCTTCATGCAAATACCCCACCGCCCAGCCCCACCCTGCACTCCCTGACCCTGCTGCACTCGCCCTCTCGACCACGGACAACCTGACCCCGACTCACTCACTCTGGCACTCATTCGCCAACTACACACCCCAGTGGTCTGAGGGCTATTCGACTGCAGAGGCATCGTACCTGAGCCTAATCTTCCTCCCCAGACATCTGGAACCATGCACCAACATGTGGGAACAGATTGGGGGGTTCACGGGGAGTGGAGGGGACAATGGGATTAGACTGGGTGGGGTATTAAAGGGTGCGGGGAGTGAGGGGGAGAGTGGGATTAGACTGGGTGGGATATTAAAGGGTGCGGAGAGTGAGGGGGGAGAGTGGGATTAGACTGGGTGGGATATTAAAGGGTGCGGGGAGTGAGGGGGAGAGTGGGATTAGACTGGGTGGGATATTAAAGGGTGTGGGGAGGGAGGGGGAGAGTGGGATTAGACTGGGTGGGATATTAAAGGGTGCGGGGAGTGAGGGGGAGAGTGGGATTAGACTGGGTGGGATATTAAAGGGTGCGGGGAGTGAGGGGGAGAGTGGGATTAGACTGGGTGGGATATTAAAGGGTGTGGGGAGGGAGGGGGAGAGTGGGATTAGACTGGGTGGGACATTAAAGGGTGCGGGGAGTGAGGGGGAGAGTGGGATTAGACTGGGTGGGATATTAAAGGGTGTGGGGAGTGAGGGGGAGAGTGGGATTAGACTGGGTGGGATATTAAGCGGTGCGGGGAGTGTGGGGTTAATACTGCTTCTCTCAGTCCTGACAAGATCATTCAAATGTTTAGTTTGAAGAAAATATACATTAAATATGGATTCATGTCACGAAGCAGTGACTGTAAATAATAATTGAATTCACTGAGATTCACTAACACCATCAGAACGTTTCAAAGCACAAGAATGAAGCCGACTTACTATTAATCGACGGGGTTCAGGTCAGTCACACATCGGAGATCAATTTGAATCACAGCAACCTGTCCATCTAGACAGCAGGGTCTGTGGGGGGAGCTATTCCATCGGACTGTGCAGAATCGACACAGGGCCGCACCAGAGAAAATGCAAAGGATAAATGTACCAGGCAAACCCCTTGTTCACTCCACACTGCCTGCAATAGCACAGCTGCTGCCGGAGAAAAAACCGTGTGTCTCCCTCTCTCCCACTGCCCGGATCATCCATCTCCACTGACACCTCAACCAGGGCTCCCACCCGCAACTCGGAGGGAACACACGCACAGATATCTCCCTCCTCCTCCCCTCTGAGAAGCCAGTGTAGAGGGAGCTTTACTCTGTATCTAACCCCGTGCTGTACCTGTCCTGGGAGTGTTTGATGGGGACAGTGTAGAGGGAGCTTTACTCTGTATCTAACCCCGTGCTGTACCTGTCCTTGGAGTGTTTGATGGGGACAGTGTAGAGGGAGCTTTACTCTGTATCTAACCCCGTGCTGTACCTGTCCTTGGAGTGTTT
This sequence comes from Cetorhinus maximus, assembly GCF_964194155.1. NCBI lineage: Eukaryota > Metazoa > Chordata > Chondrichthyes > Lamniformes > Cetorhinidae > Cetorhinus > Cetorhinus maximus. Next base: position 6,379 of record NW_027599098.1, on the reverse strand, counting down.
GATGGGGACAGTGTAGAGGGAGCTTTACTCTGTATCTAACCCCATGCTGTACCTGCCCTGGGAGTGTTTGATGGGGACAGTGTAGAGGGAGCTTTACTCTGTATCTACCCTCGTGCTGTACCTGTCCTGGGAGTGTTTGATGGGGACAGTGTAGAGGGAGCTTTACTCTGTATCTAACCCCGTGCTGTACCTGCCCTGGGAGTGTTTGAGGGGGACAGTGTAGAAGGAGATTTACTCTGTATCTAACCCCGTGCTGTACCTGTCCTGGGAGTGTTTGATGGGGACAGTGTAGAGGGAGCTTTACTCTGTATCTAACCCCGTGCTGTACCTGTCCTGGGAGTGTTTGATGGGGACAGTGTAGAGGGAGGTGCCTTGTTCAGCAGCTGATAAACGGTGATTTGGCCAAATGTGAGTGAGTGAAACTGTTGAAAGGGATTTGAGGAGGTTACAGAGATAGGGAGGGTTGTAGGGGCTGGTGGAGGTTACAGAGGTAGGGAGGGTTGTAGGGGCTGGTGGAGGTTACAGAGGTAGGGAGGGTTGTAGGGGCTGGAGGAGGTTACAGAGCTAGGGAGGGTTGTAGGGGCTGGAGGAGGTTACAGAGATAGGGAGGAGTTTAGGGGCTGGTGGAGGTTACAGAGATAGGGAGGGTTGTAAGGCCTGGAGGAGATTACAGAGATAGGGAGAGTTGTAGGGGCTGGAGGAGGTTACAGAGATAGGGAGGGTTGTAAGGGCTGGAGGAGATTACAGAGATAGGGAGGGTTGTAGGGGCTGGAGGAGGTTACAGAGATAGGGAGGGTTGTAGGGGCTGGAGGAGGTTTCAGAGACAGGGAGGGTTGTAGGGGCTGGAGGAGATTACAGAGATAGGGAGGGTTGTAGGGGCTGGAGGAGGCTACAGAGATAGGGAGGGGTGTAGGGGCTGGTGTAGGTTACAGAGATAGGGAGGGGTGTAGGGGCTGGTGTAGGTTACAGAGATAGGGAGGGGTGTAGGGGCTGTAGGAGGTTACAGAGATAGGGAGGGGTGTAGGGGCTGGTGGAGGTTCCAGAGATAGGGAGGGTTGTAGGGGGTGGAGAAGGTTACTGAGATAGGGAGGGGTGTAGGGGCTGGTGGAGGTTCCAGAGATAGGGAGGGTTGTAGGGGGTGGAGAAGGTTACTGAGATAGGGAGGGGTGTAGGGGCTGCAGGAGTTTACAGAAATAGGGAGGGGGAACCAGGCTGTGGAAAGATTTGAAAACACGGAGAATTTTTAAGCTGAGGAATTGTCAGACTGGGAGTGGGTGTGGGTCAGTGAGCACAGGGGGGTGCGGTGATAGGTGAGGGGGACTTGGCGTGAGGAGAAGGATTGCAGAGATTGGATGAACTGAAGGTTACAGAGGGTGGAGGATGGGAGGCCGAGCGACAGATTGATTGATTAGCCAAGTCTGGAGGTAACAGGTCTGAACCAGGCCTGCCCTGCGATTGATATTTGCTCTTCTCGGTCTTTGGGGTGAAATCGATGGACTCCCTGTGCCATTTGCCAGTTCATTGGAAGATCTAAAAGTAAATCCCACTGTCCCCCCCATCACCCCCGCCTGCACCACACCAACTCCCCTTCCCCCACAGCCCTGCAAATTTCTCCTTTTCGAGTATTTACCCAATTCCCCCCTTTTGAAAGTTCCTATTGAATCTGCTTCTGTCGCCCTTTCAGGCAGCGCCTTCCAGATCACAACAACTCGCTGTGTATAAAAAACATTCTCCTCATCTCCCCCTCTGGCTCTTTTCCCGATTCTCTTCAATCTGTGTCCCTCTGGTTACCAACCCTCCTGCCACTGGGAACAGTCTCTCCTTATTCACTCTGTCCAAACCCCCTCCTGATTTTGAACGCCTCGATTCAATCTCCCCCTTAACCTTCTCTGCTCTGAGGAGAAACAATCTCAGCTTCTCCCAGTCTCTGCACATGAACTGAATTGTCTGTCCCTGGATGTTGGGATCTGCACTGCTCTCTCTCTCTATCTCTCTCTCTCTCTCGTCTTGCCCATCTCGCTCTCTCTCTCTCTCTCTCTCTCATCTTGCCCATCTCTCTCTCTCTCAGAAGCTCTGAAGAAGAGTCATACGGACTCGAAACGTTAACTCTGTTTTTCTCTCCTCAGACGCTGTCAGACCTGCTGAGTTTTTCCAGCATTTTTTGTTTTTGTTTCAGATTTCCAGCATCCGCAGTATTTTGCTTTTATCTCTCTCTCTTTCTTGTCTTGTCCATCTCTCTCTTCTCTCACTCTCGCCTTGCCCATCTCTCTATCTCTCTTCTCTCTCTCTCTCTCTCTCTCGCCTTGCCCATCTCTCTATCTTTCTCTCTCTCTCTCGTCTTTCTCATCTCTATCTCTCTCTCTCGCCTTGCCCATCTCTCTATCTCTCTTCTCTATCTCTCTCTCGTCTTTCCCATCTCTCTATCTCTCTCTCTCTCATCTTGCCCATCTCTCTATCTCGCTTCTCTATCTCTCTCTCGTCTTTCCCATCTCTCTATCTCTCTCTCTCTCATCTTGCCCATCTCTCTATCTCGCTTCTCTCTCTCTCTCTCGTCTTTCCCATCTCTCTATCTCTCATCTCTCTATCGTCTTTCCCATCTCTCTATCTCTCATCTCTCTATCGTCTTTCCCATCTCTCTATCTCTCATCTCTCTATCGTCTTTCCCATCTCTCTATCTCTCATCTTGCTATCTCTCTTCTCTCTCTTTCTCTCATCTTGCCCATCTCTCTAACTCTCTTCTCTCTCTCTCTCATCTTTCCCATCTCTCTATCTCTCTCTCATCTTTCCCATCTCTCTCTATCTCTCTCATCTTGCCCATCTCTCTATCTCTCTTCTCTCTCTCTCTCGTCTTGCCCACCTCTCTCTCTGTCTCCAAAATGTAAATGAAATTAGCTCACGTTGATCTCTAACTGTCGCTTTGCCTGAGCTGGGCTATTTTTGGCAGCAGTGTAATTGTGGGGAGTGACTTGGTGGAGGTAGAACCTGTCGGACCGGGTGTGTGTGCTAAGCTGCAGCGACTGGGATAAAGGGGATTCTTCCCAGGGAGATGTGTGACTCCGAAATCCACCAAGGCGAGCGCAGTGACTTATAGATATAAAAACTTTCACTATTTTGTTTCCAAAGGTTTTTGCTTTTCAACAAGTTACAGCGAGTCTCTTTTTAACATTTCCCCATTTAATGTTGTTTTGCTTTAATGTTGGTAAGTTAATGGGACCCGTAAATTACAAATATCAAAGTTAATGAATGTAGGTAATTAGCATGTTGTTACAATGCGCCATCCTCATTATAACAGGGAAATTGTCTTTGGGAATAGGTGATAAACTCTGTAGGTTTCAGATTGATGAGCAAGTCACACGTACCTGAGTCTCATTCAGTCTCGGCCGAGCCTCTTCCAGGTTTGGACTGAATTCATTGAATCAATGAATGGATAAACCACAGGAGGAGGCCATTTGGCCCATTGTGTCTCTGCTGTCTCTCTGCAAGAAGGATTCACCAATTCCACTCCCCACCCTTTCCTCAGAACCCTGCATGTATTTTTTTCCCTCAGATAATGATCCGATTCCCTTTTGAAAGCCACGATTGAACCTGCCTCCACCACACCCACAGGCAGCGCATTCCAGGGCCCAGCCACTCGCTGCGTGAGAAATGTTTTTTTCCTCAAGTTGCCTCAGCTTCTTTCACCCATCGCCTTAAACCTGTGCCCTCTGGTTGTCGATCCTTCCGCCAGTGGGGTCAGTTTCCCCCCTATCGACTCTGTCCAGACCCCTCACGGTTTTGAACACCTCTATCAAATCTCCCCTCGGCCTTCTCTTCACCAAGGAAAACAGCCCCAACTTCTCCCGAGGTGAGGTGAGAGTGACTGCCCTTGGCATCAAGGCCGCATCTGACCGAGTGTGGTATCAAGGAGCCCCAGCAAAACTAGAGTCAATGGGAATCGGGGGAAACTCTCCACTGGTTGGAGTCATACCGAGCACAAAGGAAGATGGTTGTGGCTGTTGGAGGTCAGTCATCTCAGCTCCAGGACATCACTGCAGGAGTTCCTCAGGGTAGTGTCCTCAGGACCCAACCATCTTCAGCTGCTTCATCAATGACCTTCCTTCCATCATAAGGTCAGAAGTGAGGATGTTCGCTGATGATTGCACAATGTTCACCATTCGCAACTCCTCAGATACTGAAGCAGTCCAGGTCCAAATGTAGCAAGACCTGGACAATATCCAGGATTGGACTGACAAGGGGCAAGTAACATTCACGCCACACAAGTGCCAGGCAATGACCATCTCCAACAAGAGACAATCCAACCATCGCCCCCTTGACATTCAATGGCATTACCATCGCTGAATCCCCCACTAGCAACATCCTGGGGGTTACCATTGACCACAAACTGAACTGGACCAGCCATATAAATACTGTGGCTACAAGAGCAGGTCAGAGGCTGGGAATCCTGTGGAGAGTAACTCACCTCCTGACTCCCCAAAGCCTGTCCACCATCTACAAGGCACAAGTCAGGAGTGTGATGGAATACTCCCCACTTGCCTGGATGAGTGCAGATCCCAAAACACTCAAGAAGCTCAACACCATCCAAGACAAAGCAGCCCCGCTTGATTGGCACCCCATCCACAAACATTCACTCCCTTCACCACCGACGCACAGTGGCGGCAGTGTGTGTACCATCTACAAGATGCACTGCAGGAACTCAACAAGGCTCCTTAGACAGCACCTTCCAAACCCATGACATCTACCACCTAGAAGGACAAGGGCAGCAGACAGATGGGAACACCACCCCCTGCAAGTTCCCCTCCGAGCCACTCGCCATCCTGACTTGGAAATATATCGGCCGTTCCTTCACTGTCGCTGGGTCAAAATCCTGGAACTCCCTCCCTAACAGCGCTGTGGGTGTACCTACACCACACGGACTGCAGCGGCTCAAGAAGGCGGCTCACCCCCACCTTCTCAAGGGGCAATTAGGGATGGGCAATAACGCCCACATCCCGTGAATGAATGAAAGAAAAATCCCTCCACGTCACTGAAGTTCCTCATCCCTGGAACCATTCTCCTGAATCTTTCCTGCACCCTTTCCAATTTGCAACTGAGCATTCTTGAAACAGGAGGAGGCCATTCAGCCCCTCAAGCCTGTTCCGCCATTCAATGAGATCATGTCTGATCTGCATCCTAATTCCTTTTTTGCCGTGTCTCCTCCCTACTTAAGGCTTGACGGGGTTGATACTGGCAGGATATTGCCCCCCGCTGGAGAAGGGAGAGCCAGGATAAGGGGGTCAGCCATTTTGGACAGGGACCGAGGAGAAATTTCTACACTCCAAGGGTTGGCGAATCTTTGGAATTTTCTACCCCAGAGGGCTGTGGAGGGTCAGTCATTGAGTAAGTTCAAGACTGAGATCGATAGATTTTTGGGGACTGAGGAAATTGAGGGATAGGGAACGTGGAGTTGAGGGAGAAGGGCAGCCATGATTGTATAGAATGGGGTGTTACAGCCCCTAAGGGCAGAATGGCCTTCACATGCTCCTTTTTGTCCGCTGAGCTCGCTGATCACTCCTGATCTCTGAATTGAGTTAATGAATCGATCGACAGATCATCCGGGGATGGGATTCCACACTTCCATCACCTTATGAGTGAGGGAATGTTTCCCAGCCCCTTACCTGAATGCCCTGGTGCTCCGATTGTGTCCTCTTGCCCTGGACGCCTCTATCAGGGGGAAAAGATCTCCATTGACCTTCGAAATTCCTCTCGAAATCGTGAAATAAAAAATCTCAATCGTCCCCTCACCTGCAATATGTCACATTGCTTCCTAATTCAGCTTATCCTCCGACAGTGCAGCACTCCCTCAGTACTGACCCTCTGACAGTGCAGCACTCCCTCAGTACTGACCCTCTGACAGTGCGGCACTCCCTCAGCACTGACCCTCCGACAGTGCGGCGCTCCCTCAGTACTGACCCTCCGACAGTGCGGCACTCCCTCAGCGCTGACAGTGTCGATTTGGATTTGTACTCAAGTCTGTGGCGTGAGACTCAAACCCACGAGCTCCTGACACACTTGATGTGAGTGTTACTTGCAGAGCGATGAGTGAGTGGATTAGTAATCGAGGTATTCGGACCCCATTGACTTGAATAATCACTGCTGGGGAGGGAGCTGATTTGCTTTGATGGATTTTTCTAGCTGTTGTGTTCTGCTGCCGGTCTTAGTGAGAAGCAGGTCCATTTCGCCATGAACCCTCCCCACTCCCCATTGGCTTTTAGTTACCGTAACATTTCTGTCAGCTAACGCTCAGAGGTGATAAATTCACTCAGCGAGGACTGGAGATCAATGCAAGCCTCCGAAAGATGTGAGAATCACATTTCACGCACACTCACCTTCACCCTCGGTC
>NW_027599097.1:0-31513 GCF_964194155.1 Cetorhinus maximus | reverse complement strand
CCCCCATTTCTGCCTCGCCGTCTCCCCAATTCCCATTCCTCTCTCCCTCTCCCGCTCCCCCATTCCCACCTCTCTATCTCCCCCCATTCCCCCTCTCCCCCTCCCTCTGCCCCATTCCCCCCACTCTGCTTCTCCCCCATTCCCCTCTCTCTGTTTCTCCCCCATTCCCCCCTCTCTGCTTCTCCCCCATTCCCCCACTCTGCTTCTCCCTCATTCCCCCCTCTCTGCTTCTCCCCCATTCCACCCTCTCTGCTTCTCCCTCATTCCCCCCTCTCTGCTTCTCCCCCATTCCGCCCTCTCTGCTTCTCTCTCATTCCCCCCTCTCTGCTTCTCCCCCATTCCGCCCTCTCTGCTTCTCCCTCATTCCCCCCTCTCTGCTTCTCACCCATTCCCCTCTCACTCCTTCTCCCCATTCCCCCTCTCTCTCACTCCCTCTCTCCCTCTCCCCAATTCCCAACCTCTCCCCCATTTCCCCACCTCTTTCCCCTTCCCCCATTTCCGCCTCTCCCTCTCCCCAATTCCCATTCCTCTCTCCATCTCCCCCTCCCTCTCCCCCATTCCCCCCACTCTGCTTCTTCCCATTTCCCCCTCTCTGCCTCTCCCCCATTCCCCCCTCCCTGCCTTTCCCCCAATCCCCCCTCTCTGCCTCTCCCCCATTCCCCCCTCCCTGCCTTTCCCCCAATCCCCCATCTCTGCCTCTCCCCCATTCCCCCCTTTCTGCCTTTCCACCATTCCCCCCTTTCTGCCTCTCTACCATTCCCCCCCTTTCTGCCTCTCCACCATTCCCCCTTTCTGCCTCTCCCCCATTCCCCCCACTCTGCCCCTCCCCCATTTCCCCCTCTCTGCCTCTCGCCCATTCCCCCTCTCCATCTATTTCTCCCTCTCAGCCATTCCCCCCTCACTCCTTCTCCCCCATTCCCCCTCACTCCTTCTCCCCCATTCCCCCTCACTCGTTCGCCCCCATTCCCCCCTCACTCCTTCTCCCCCATTCCCCCTCACTCCTTCTCCCCCATTCCCCCCTCACTCCTCCCCCGTTCCTCCTCACTCCTTCTCCCCCATTCCCCCTCTCTCCCCCCCATTGCCCCCTCTCTCCCCGCATTCCCCCCTCTGTCCCTCTTCCCCATACCCCCCTCTCCATCTCCCTTCCCCCAATTCCCCCTCATTCCCTCTCCCCATTTCCCCCTCATTCCTTCTCCCCATTTCCCCCTCATTCCCTCTCCCCCATACTCTTCTCTCTCCCTTTCCCCCATTCCTCCTTACTCCCTCTCCCCTATTCCCCCCTCTCCCCATTCCCCCACTCTCCCTTTCCCTTTCCCCCTTCCCCCCACTCTCCCTTTCCCCCATTTCTCCCTTACCCCCCATTCCACTTGCGCTCTCCCTCTCCCCCATTCCCCTTGCTCTCCCCCATTTCCCTTCCACTCTCGCTCTCCCCATTCCCCCCTTTTCCTCTCCCCCATTCCTCCCCTCTGCTTCTTCCCCATTCACCCCTCTCTGCCATTCTCCCATTCCCAACCTCTCTCCCTCTCCCCCATTCCCCCTCTCCTCAAATCCCCTTCCCTTCTCCACCCCCTCTCTCCCCCCATTCCACCTCCTCTCGTTCACCTACTCCAGCTCCTCTCTCTCCCCTATTCCATCCTGCTCTCTCTCCCCCACTCCACCTCCATACTCTCCCCTGCCCCATCCCCCTCCCTCTCCCCCCTCCACAATCTCCCTCTCCTGACTCCATACCCCTCCATCACCACCTCTCCCCATTTCTCTGACCCTCCATCCCCCTCTCTCTCCATCTCCCTCCCCCTCCATCCCCATCTCCCGGTCTCATTCCCCCGGCTCTCCATTTCTCATCCCCGCCATCCCCCTTTCTCTGCCCCGCTGTCACCCTCTGTCTCCATCAGTCTCCCCCTCCAGCCCCTCACTCTCCTTCTCTCTCCCCCTCCATCCCCTGTTACCTCTCCAACCCCCTCTCTCTGCCTCCCTCTACCTCCACTCCCCACCCTTAATCTCTCTCCCCCTCTGTCACCCTCTCTCTATCTCTCTCCCCCCATCCCCCCTCCCCCTCTTTTCCCCACCATCCACCTCTCTCCATCTCTCTCCCCCTCTATCCCCCTCTCTCTACCTCTCTCCCCCTCAATCGTGCCCCCTCTATCTCTCTCCCCCTCAATCCCCCTCTCTCTATCTGCTCCCCCTCCATCCCCCTCTCTCTATCTCTCTCACCCTCTATTCCCCCCTCTCTATCACTCCCCCCTCCCTCTATCTCTCTCCCCCTCTCTCTATCTCTATCCCCCTCCATCTCCCTCTCTCTATCTCTCTCACCCACAATCCCCCTCTCTATATCACTCACTCCCTCCATCACCCTCTCCCTATATCTCTCCCCCTCCTTTCCCCACCATCCCCCTATCTCCATCCCTCTCCCCCTCAATCCCCCTCTCCTGATCTCTCCCCCTCCATCGCCCTCTCTATATCATTCACCCCCCCATAGCCCTATCTCTATCCCCCCCTTCACCCTTTCTCTATCTCTCTCCCCCTCCATCCCCCCTCTCTCTAACTGTCTCCCGCTCCATCCCCCCATCTATCTCTCTCCCCCTCCAGCCCCCTCTCTCTCTCCCCTCCATTCCCCTCCAGCCCCCTCTATCTCTCTCCCCCCATTCCCCTCTCCCTATCTCTCTCCCCCTCCTTTGCTCTCCATCCCCCTCACTCTATCTCTCTTCTTCTCCATTCCCCTCTCTCTATCTCTCTCCCCCTTCTTCCCCCTCTCTATTCCTCTACCCCTCCATCCCCCTCTCTCTAACTCTCTCTCCGTTCATCGCCTTTTCTCTATCTCTCTCCCCCCTCCATCGCCCTTTCTCTATCGCTTTCCCCTTCCACCTCCTTCCACCTCTCTATCTCTCTACCCCTCTGTCTTACTCTCTTCCTCTCCATCCCCTCTCTCTCTCTTACACTCCATCCCCCTCTCGCCCTCACAGTCCACCACCCCCCCATCTTTCCCATCCATCCCCCTATCTCTCTCTCACTCCATACCCCCTCTCCCTCTCCATCCCACTCACTCCCTCCAACCCTGCCCTCTATCGTTCACCCACTCCATCCCCCTCTCTCTATCACTCTCCCCTTCCATTTCACTCCCCGTCCAACCACCTCTCTCTATCTCTCAGCCCCTCAATCCCCCTCTCTCCATCTCTCTCCTGCTCCATCTGTCCTTCCCTATCACTCTCCCCATCCATTGCCCTCTCCCTGTCTCTATCTCTCGCCCCGTCCCCCTCCTTCCCCCTCTCTATCTTTCTACCCCTCCATTGCCCTCTCTCTAACTCCCTCTCTCTTCATCGCCCTTTCTCTATCTCTCCCCCCTCCATTCCCCTCTCTCTAACTCCCCATCCCCCTCCCCCAATCTCTCTCTCCCTCCATCCCCATCTCTCTCCCTCTTCATCACCTCTCTCTATCTCTCTCCCCATCCAGCCCCCCTCTCACCATCTCTCTCCCCATCAATGCTCCCTTTCTCCATCTCTCTCTCTCCCTCTATCCCCCTCTCTCTATGTCCTTTCCCCTCCATCTCGCCCTATCTCTCTCCCCCTCCACCCCCCTCCATCCCCCTCTCTCTATCTCTCTCCCTCGATCTCTCTCTCTCTATCTCTTGCCCTGTCCATTCCCCTCTCTCCCACTCCATTCCCCCTCTCTCCCCATCTATTCCCACTTCTCTCTCTTACTCGCCCTCCATTCCCCCATTCCCTCTCTCTCCCCTTCCATCCCCCCTCTCTCTATATCTCTCCTCATCCACACCCCTCTCTCTATCTCTGCCCCCCATCCCTCTCTATTTCTCTCCCCCTCCATCCCTCTTTATCTCTCTTCTCCTAACCCTAACCCCTCCCGCTATCTCTTTGTCCCTCCATCCTCCTCCCCTACCTCTCTCCACCTTCATTCATCTCTTTCCATGTTTCTCCTCTCCATCCCCCCTTCCTAACTCTCTCCCCCTCCACCCCCTCTCTCCATCTTTCTCCGTGCATCCACACCTCTCTATCTCTCTCCCCTCGACCTCTCTCTCTATTTCTATCTACTTCATCCCCCTCTCCCTATCTCTCTCCCCCTCCATCCCCCGTCTCTATCTTTCTCCCCGCATTCCCATCTCTCTAAATCCCTCCCCTTCCAAACCCCCTGCTCCATCTCCATTCCCCTCTTTATGTCTCCCTCCCTCCATCCCCTCTCTATCTCCCTCTCTCCCTCCATCCACCTCTCTTTATCATCCTCCCCCACCATCTCCCTCTCTCAATCTCTCTCTCCCTCCATCCCCTCTCTTTGTCTTTACCCCTCCATCCCCCTCTCTCTACTTCTCTCCCTCCCATTCCCCTCTCCCCATTCCATTCCCCTCTCTTTCCCCATCTATTCTCACTTCTCTCTCTTACTCGCCCTTCATTCCCCCCTTCCCTCTCTCTCCCCTTCCATTCCCCTTCCCTCTCTTTCACCTTCTGTTCCCCCTTCCCTATCTTTCCCCCTCAATCCCTCCCATCCATCTCTCTCCCCCTCCATCCTCCTCTCTCTATCTCTCCCTCCCTCCATGCCCCTCTCTCGATCACTTACCCCTTCATTCCCCTCTCTCTATCTCTCCCCCTCGATCTCTCTCTCTTTATCTCTCCCTCCCTCCATTCCCCTCTCTTCCATTCCATTCCCTCCTCTCTCCCCATCTATTCCCACTTCTCTTTCTTACTCGCCTTCCATTCCCCCTTCCCTCTCTCTCCTATTCCATTCCCTTTCCCTCTCTTTCACCTTCCGTTCCACCCTCTCTATCTCTCCCCCTCAATCCCCCCTCTCTGTGTATCTCTAATCCTCCTCCATCCTCCTCTCTCTATCTCTCTCCCTGACCATCCCCCTCTCTCTATCTCTTTCCCCATTCATCCCCCTTTGCTTTCTCTTTTCCCGTCCATCCCCCTGTCTCTATCTCTCTCCCCACATTTCCATCTCTCTAAATCTCTCCCCCTCCAAACACCCCTATCGATCTCCATTCCCCTCTCTGTAATTCTCCCTCCCTCCATCACCCCCTCTATCTCTTTCTCTCTCCATCCATCCCCCTCTCTATCACCCTTCCCCTCCATCTCCCTCTCTCTATCTCTCTCACCCTCCATCCCCTCTCCATATCTCCCTCCCCCTTCACACTCCTCTCTCTAGCTCTCTCCCCATCAATCTCTCTCTCTCTATCTCTATCTCCTCCATGCCCCTCTCTCTATCTCTCTCCACCTTTGTTCCTCCCTCTCTGTCTCTCCCCTCCATCCCTCTCTCCCTATATCTCTCCCCCTCCATTCTCCTCTCCCTATCTTTCTCCCCTCTACCCCCTCACTCCATTTCACTCCCCACATCCACCTCTCTATCTTTATCCCCTTCGATCTCTCTCTCTCTGTCTCTATCCCACTCCATGCCCCTCTCTCTATCTCTCACCCCCTCCATCCCTCTCTCTCACCCACTCCACCCCCTCTCTCTTTCTCCCCCTCCACTCCCCTCTCTCTATCTCTCATCCCTCCATCCCTCTCCCCCTCCATCTCCCTTCTCTCAATCTCTCTTACTGTCCAAGCCCCCTCTCTCACCCTCCATTCCCCCCTCTATCTGTCTCTCCTCGCCTATTCCTCCACTCTCTATCTCTCCCCCTCCATAGCCCTCCTCTCTCTCTCCTCCCTCCATCCTGTCTCTCTCCCTCTCCATACCTTCTCACTCTCCCTGCAACCCCCTCTCTCTATCTCTCTCCCCCTCCATCCCCCTCTCTCTATATCCCTCCTCCTCCATCCCCATCTCTCAATCTCTCACCCCCTCCAATGTCCTCTCTATCTCTCTCCCCTTCGTGACCCTCTCTCTATCTTTTTCCACCTCCATTCCCCTCTCTCTATGTCCCTCCCCTCCATCTCTCTCTCACTATCTCTCTACTTCTACCTCTCCATCCCCCCGCTCTCTTTCCCTCCATTCCCCTCTCTTCTCTCTAGCCCTCCATTCCCCTAGTGCTCTCTCCCTCCATTCTCCACTCTCTCTCCCCGCCATCCCCCTCTCTACCCCTCCATTGCCCTCGCTCTCTCCCCCTTATATTCCCCCTCTCTCCCTCCACCCTCCATTCACCTCCCTCTCCTCCCTCCATTCCCTCCTCTCCCTAACCCCCTATTCCCTCCTCTCCCTCCCCCACCCTCTTCCTCCCTCCCTCTCTCCCTCCTCACCCTCTTCCTCCCTCCATCACTCCCCTGCCCTCTTCCTCCCCCTCTCCCCGCATTGTGCTCACCCCCTCCCTCCCTGGCTTCTTCCAGTCCCCTCCCTCCCTCCTCCATCCTATCCCTGCCCTTGCCCCCTTGGTGACTCCCCCTCACCCACTTGGTGAATTCTTCACCCCCCTGGTGAGCTCCTCATTCCCCTGGTGACCCTCCTTGCCCCCCCTGCTCGCCCCACCTTGCTCCCCTGATAACCTTCCTCACCCCCCACCCACCGGTGACCCCCCGCTCTAACCCGCCCAGTAACTCCCTCTCGCCCCTACTCCCTCTGGTGACCCTCCCTTTGCCCCCTCCCCGGTGACACCCCCTTGCCACACACACCTCCCCGCCCCCCCCACCCCGGTGACCCCCTCTCACCCACCTGGTGACCCCGCTCACTCCCCTTGTGACCCAACCTTGCCCCCCACATACCCCCCCAGGTAACACCACCTCACTCCCCCGGTGACCCCCCCACTCGCCCCCCTGGCGACCCCCCCCTTGCCAACCCCCACCTCACCAGCCGCCCTTGCCCACCTCATGACCCCACTCTGCCCCACTTGCAAACACTCCTCCTAAGCCCCCCTTGCCCCCCCAACATGCGCCCTCACCCCCGTCGCATGCAACCCTCTCTCCCCTCACGAACCCCCCCTCTCGAGTCCTCCTCGTGAGCACCCCTTGCCCACCTCATGAACCCTCCTCACTCCCACCATGACTGCTCCTCACCCCACTCGCCAACCCACTGCCAGCCCCTCTCGCTAGCATCCTTTGTGAGTCCACCTTGGCCCCCTTGCAAGCCCCCCTCATAAACACCACTCACTTCGTGAGCCTCCCTTGCCCCCCTGGCGTGACCCCCTCATCCCCCTGATGTGCCCTACCCTCCCCCCACAGCGTGCAACCCTCTCCCACCTCGCGAGACCCCTTGCCCCCTTCGCGAACAACTCTCGCTTCTCCTCACGTGCAACCTTCACTCCCCCCATGAGCAACACGAGCCCCCCCACGAGCCCCCCTTGTCCCCTCATGAGCCATCCCTCGCCCCTTCGCCCCCCCCACAAGCCCCCTTACCCTCATGAACCCCCCTCATCCCTTCTCCCCTTCGCAACCCCCCTTGCCCTCTCACGAGCCCCCACTCGCCTGCCTCCCTCACAAGCCCCCCTCGCCCCCTCAACCCCCTCACGTGCCCCCCTCTCACCCCCCTCACCAGTCCCCCTCATGTGCCCCCCCTCACGAGCTCCCTTGCCCCCCTCATGAGCCCACCTCATGATTCCCCCTCACAAAGCCCCCTCGCCACCCCTTGCATTCCCCGTCTCGAGCCCCCTTCACGTGCCCCCCTTGCATGCCCCCCTCACAAGCCCTCCCACTAGCCCCCTTCACCTCCCTTGCGAGCCCCCATCAACCCCTCTCGAGCCCCTACCACCCCCTCGCGCGCCCACCTCACGCCCTCCTCATGAGCCAGTCTGTTTGGCCGACAGCAATCCAAGGTGAGATTTCCTCCCAAGTGATAATCAACCCTCATTTGAACACTAAATGGCTGCAGGGCAGCTGGAATTTGCAGGTGTGTGTTCCCCACTGAGTCTTTGTGCACCCACCATCCTCAAAATTCAGGGCCACATTCCCCCACACCTGCCACCAAATATAATATATTTAATATTTAATATAATATGCCACCCTTAAAATCTCCTCAGCTTACCATGTCGCCCACTAACACTCACCTGAAAGCAAAGCCAAAAAACAAACAAAAACACAGACAGAAGTGGAAAATTGGAGAAAGATAGAGCCACAGAACAGGGCATAAACAAAAAGCAAATAAGAGCATTAACTTCTCCTTTACCTACCATGTGTAATGTCACAATACCTATTTTGAATTGAGAATAATTAAGTTTGTCCACTGAGAATGTTTATACTTCCTCACTCAGTACTCTTTCAGAAATTAGTGGAGGATAATTTTTCAATTTTTATTCAACGAAAATATTTAAAGATCTTTAAAATCATTTTCTCTCTCTCAAAGTTCCATCAGTTTTTTAAATTTTTCCAAATTGATGTATCAGCTAAAAATTGATTTCGACCTGATTTTGAGCTGCGCAAGGACATAACTCTTCCTGGACAATGGGCCGAATGGCCTCCTTCTGCGCCATTAAAATTCTGTGATTCTGTGAGAACTGAAGAAAAGCACTGGAAGACATGGGTATTAAGGCTAGTAGACAAAAAACCCAATTTACGGACTGTCAGTTTGAGCCTAGGCAGAGGATCAGAGTGAAGGAGTAAAGGTTATGGGTGAAGACTTGGGGAAAGTGAGTAGTTTCAAGTACCTGGGGTCAGTGGTGGTAGAAGGTGGAAGTATGGAAATGGAAATTAAGCCCTGGTTGAAGTAATTAGAAGAAGTGCTATGGAGTGTAATGTGATAGAAAAGTATCAGTGAAACTGAAAGGAAGAATTTACAAGACAGTAATTTTTTTCTTGGGTGTTTTGGTTTGGACTTCAACAATACCAACTTGCTAAATATTATAACATGTTCATGCTCGTGGCTCTATTTTCCTTTGTATAACTCAAATAAAAACATATTTTAAAAAACAAACATAATCATCACTGTAAATGTCTAATATGCTTTGGTGCTGTTTTGCGAGAGGTTGTTTAGAATCTGTTATTCATTCAGAGGTTGGCTTAAGTAAACTGATCCTTCTGTTCACTGCCATTGGCCAGGTAAATTATGTGCCCAATGAGGTGTCAAATCAAACAATTAGTCATCGAGTTGCAGTGAATCTGCTCGAGTGGGAGCAACAGGTCTTGGATTTGTGCTGTCCTTGAGGACTCTAGGGGATCTATGTGAAGATCATTTTTGGTACAATATTCAGTTTTGTGAGATGTAGATAACTTCATGAGGTGTTAGAATAAGTCTGAATCTCTCTGCTGTAGTCAGCTTCAAAGGCATTGACTTCTACATACGTGCTCTGAAGACTGAACAGTATTTGGAACTAATTTTATGCTGCATCCAGAAAAGGAGTGAAAATTGGTTCCCTTTTTATTTGTAGATTTCCTTCTTCATACTTTGACAGTATACAGGCTTTTACATTGCTTGTAAAAGGCCACAGACATAACCTGCAGTAGCTCAGAGAAGGCTTTAGTCAAAGTCAGTGAATTGAGTTGGTTGAAGAGCTTGAAAAGCATTGCTACTCCGGATACCAGCAGACACAGCTCTGTGGAATCATGAGTTTCCTCCAAGCAACACAGTATGAATTTATCGAAATGTGAACATTGTGATTCCTACAATGAGATGCCTGCTCTGGGTGAAGAAATCGTTACTGTGCAATTCTCTGCAAATGCTTTCCATCCTGAGGACCTTCATCTTCAACATAATGTAACTCAGGCATGGATAAGTGCTATGGGGCACTCCAAGACAGACATTTTGATGATTCCTCTGGTGTTCTGTCTCTTTGCCTCGCTGTTGGCAAGTCCTCTGGTCCTGTTGGCCATCTTTTCAAACAACAAGCTTCGTCAGGAGACCAGGTATCTGCTACTTGCCAACACTTTGGTTAATGATTTGATTTATTCAATACTGAACACCTTCATTGACACCCTTAACACCGCAGGTGTAGGAATGCCTAAAGTTGTTTGTGAAACCCTCTTGTATGTGCTAACGGTGGCTTATTGTAATGGGATCCTGACAGTCACTGCTATGGTGATGGACACTTATGTGGCTATTGGTTGGCCCCTTCGTTATACTTCACTTTTACCGCACACCCGGACCCTCAAAATCATCATTTGTATATGGATTATATCTACTGTTGCACCATCCATTATCTATGTAATAACACTTGGAACTCAACAGAATCCATTCTCCACATTGTCAGTTTGCATCTTACCTTTAATATTTGTACTCTCCATCCTTCGTACACCTTTGTTAAAAATTTATTACAGTTTCACAATAATTTACTTTCTGATATGTTTAATACTCATCTCCAGCTGCTATGTCATGTTATACTGCAAAACGAAGACATCAGGAATATGGGGTGGCAACTCCAGAGCGAGACAGACCTATGTCATCCACTCAGTGCTGCTCGTTTTTTATTTCTCTCCTCTGCTTGTGTTGGTAGTAGTGGCTGCACTCCAGGAACTGCACCTGATTTCCTATATGACCGGACTCTGGATCACTCTGTCAATGACCAACATGCTTATGATGTTACCCAAGGCAGTTTCTCCTTATATTTATGCAATCAGATATCGAGAAGTCACAAAAACAATTCGGTCTTTATCAATGCTAAGGCATGTTAGACGAGTAAATCCAACGAGTTAGTAAATTAGACTGAGCAAATCTGCTAAAGTGTGACTATTTCAATAACAAAGCTTTTTGTTTGCTATTATAGGAACAATCCTCAGTAAAATTGCCAAAGGGTTGCCTTTGTCTTTGAGTTTCATATAGGGAAATACTCTGTAAAATGACTGAAGATACACGTACAACATAGAATTCAGCATATGAATTGAAGACAGGGAATTAAAACAGTTGAATATAAACTTTTAAACAAATAAGTTGTAAAATATTGCTGAAGACAGAGACATATTGTTGAAGCTTTTTGTCTTGCACTCACCAGGACAAACGCAAGAATGCCAAATTTCAAGCAATTACAACAATTTATATGATAGGAGAAAAGGGTGCTGATTGGTTAGCAAGTCGACTCTGATTGGCTGAGGCATTGCCATGGAGAAAGTAACAAAGTGATAGACTCCCCAATCTCCCAGGTAATTTAAAAAAGGTGCAAGGCTTAAATACATTCCTTTTCAACCATTTTTCTTCTGTAGTATAAATTGTTGTGATCATCTGAGATTTGGCATTCTTACATTTTCCTAACGAGTATAAGATGAAAAGCTTCGGTGACATATCTCAGTTTTTCAGCAATATTCAATATTCTGTGCCACCAAAAAAAGTTGTAAAGTCATTATCCTCCACACAGTTCCAGAGAGGAAGCCTTTAGTGAGTCATGAACAGATCATGACTATTCATGTTTGTGTGAGTTCCTTTGTTAAAACTAAGGCTTTAAAGTAAAGGCATATTGCTAGAAATTGAACCAATCTGCCTGGAAATCCATGCTTCAGTATTGTCCAGTTGGGGAAGATTAGCAGAAAAAGGCACGAATATTTCTGACACATGGGGTCACTCAGATGTAGAAGTTTTATTACTTTACTCAAAGTAGCAACCTTTCTGTGTTAACCTAAGTAAATTTTTATTTCTTCAATTCCTCTTCTTTAAGAACTTTTATCTAACAAGTGAAAAAGGTATCCTTGCTGGTACAGGTACCTTTAATGACAGAGAGGCAAAGGTTACAGACTAAATTGCTGCTACAAAAGCCACTCAGGCAGTGCTTTGAGTGTCACTTAATTGTGCTATGGGGCACTTCAAGACAGACATTTTGATGATTCCTCTGGTGTTCTGTCTCTTTGCCTCGCTGTTGGCAAGTCCTCTGGTCCTGTTGGCCATCTTTTCAAACAACAAGCTTCGTCAGGAGACCAGATATCTGCTACTTGCCAACACTTCGGTTAATGATTTGATTTATTCAATACTGAACACCTTCATTGACACCCTTAACACCGCAGGTGTAGGAATGCCTAAAGTTGTTTGTGAAACCCTCTTGTATGTGCTAACGGTGGCTTATTGTAATGGGATCCTGACAGTCACTGCTATGGTGATGGACACTTATGTGGCTATTGGTTGGCCCCTTCGTTATACCTCACTTTTACCGCACACCCGGACCCTCAAAATCATCATTTGTATATGGATTATATCTACTGTTGCACCATCCATTGTAATGTGAGAGGGGTCGATTAGCTTAGGTGGCTAGCATGTGATGCAGTATGACACCAACGGCTTGTGTTCAATCCTTGTATTAGCTGTGGTAGTTCATGGATGCCTGCCTCCTGGCCTTGCCCCGCACTTGTTGAGTGACGCCCCTCAAGCTATATATAAAACCAATCCTCTCTCTCGCTCTTCTGGAGAGAGATGCCTGTGGTCCTTTGTCGACTATGGTTAATAATCTGAAAGCCAGCAAGGATAACACCGCTCATGTATAAGTTGGGTTCAGTCAGAACCAAAGACCCAGGTGAGACATAACCCTGCTGCAAAGAGTTTCATCAACTCAATGCTCCAGAAGCTAACAAGTGTCTCAACTGACTATGCAATTGACTCAGCCATGCTGCTCATGAGGATAAGATCGTGTAAGCTCTGAAGATTCTTAATCACACATGAAAAACAATTTGATGAATTACCTTAAAAAGCTGTTGACTTGACAGCTACCTAGGAATTACTGCGAAAGAGACCAATTTATAAACTTAGACTGTGGAAACCGGTTAATATTCAGCAGCCATTATAGGTGATTTATAGTGACGCACTGAATAGCCTGTGTAACCTTTGCTACTTGTTTTGTTAAAGGCACCTCTAATTATATTTACTCATGTCAATCAAGCGTTTGTTTACCCAACTTTGTGTTAGCAAATGTGACCAATAAATAGTGTTTAGTCCATAACTTGTGGTGTGGCTTCTTTCTTGATGAATTGGCAAGAAAGAGTTAATTCACTCACTTAACAGTTTGAGAAACTTGATCAAGCATCAGTAAATGAAATAAATTTTCATCTGGACTGGATTAAATGTAAAACGATTTAACAAGCCAGGGCAGGCATCACTCACCTGCAGACCTATGCTGAGAGACAAAACCCCAGACAATTCCTCAGTGAGAAGCTAAAAGAGAGTGCTAAGGATTTTCCTAGATCCTCAGCATATATTTATCAGGGTATTGAAGGCCAGCTTTCTTACCCTATACCATTGTGTGTACAATGATTCACATTATAACTATTTTAAAACTCATGGGGCAGAGTTTCCACTTATATCGTAATCCAGGTGCAAATTGAGCTCAAACATTCACCAGTTTTCCGAAGGGAAGTTATGCTTCAATATTTTCTCAAACTCTTTTGTACAATCCCAAACCTAATATCTTCCGTGAACCATTCAATTGGACAATGTTTTAGAAAATCAACGTTTTTTACCCCTGCATTCAAAGACATTGCTTGATATATTTAAGCATGGTAGCCTGCTGCAGCTTTATTACGACAGCCACAAATAGATTTATTGCAAAAACATTTTTATTAAAGGTGCCTACAAGAAACCTGATTTTAAATAACTGAGAATTTGACCCTGGATTGCCCAATGTTGTAATGAGTCTGCATTTAATGAGGATACCGATAGGAGGAACAGCATCTAGAGCAGTATATTTTGAGTTTAGAAGGAACATCAGGGAAGTTCAGAAGAGAAATCACCACATAATTACCAGTAGAGCTGAAAGAGAGAAGAAACATTGTAGTGAAGATTGGCTTGGAGGGATCAGTTATCAAATAATATTACATAGGGGGCAGGATTTTACGTTTGTCAGGCAGGCACGTCCCCGGCCCAATTGGACGTAAAATCACGTATGATGATGTCAGGCGAGCGTCCCAATGTCATCACGTACTCTCGCGATCTTTCAGTCAGCGGCCGTGCGTGAGAGTCGGCAGTACGCCCACTGACAATTAAGAGGCCTATTAAGGCCCTTAAGCAATTAATTAAGTTCTATTTTTCGCTGCCCTCTCAACCATTCGGTCGGCAGGCGGGCGGGTGAATAGGCCAGGTGGCCTTTGCATTTTTTATGAAACCTCATCCACGGGCGGGATGAGGTTTCCAACAGTAAATTAAAAAAAACAGGAAAAAAATGTTGACTTCATTTTAAACATGTGGGGACATGTTTATTTCATTTATTAAATCTTTATTTTCCTTTGTCTAAATCTTCAGCTCCCTGAGGCAGCCCTGTGCCCTCAGGGAGCTGTCAGTGCACAGTCCCCCGTGTATGTGCAGTCTTCTGCGCTCGACCTCCTCCTGCCCCCACCCCGGCAGCACTGAGCGTTTCAGCACGCCTTTTATGTTGGCTGGCCATTAATTTGCCAGCCAGTGTGAAATCGCGGCCAGGGCCTGATTGCGGGTGGTGGTCCATTTCGTGGCCACTCCCGGGCCCGCCCACCACGCCCGCCCGACGAAGGGAAAATCCTGCCCATGATTAGGTAGGATATATATGGCACAGAAACAGGCCATTTGGCTCAGCTAGTCCATGCCTGCATTTATGCTTCACTAAAGCCTCAACTCATATTTCCTTATCTAAATATATCATTGTAACCAATTACTCCCTCTTTCCTCATATGGTCAGCTAGCTTCCCTTATTGCACCCATATGGCAGTGAGTTCCACATTCTCACCACTCTTTGGATAAGGAAGTTTCTTCTGAATTCTCTATTGGATTTATTGGTGATGATTGTTGACCTCTAGCTTTCCTCTTCCCCACAAGTGGAAACATTCTCTCTGTAGCCATGTTATCAAAACTTGTAATTTTAAAGACCTCCATTAGGTCGCCCCTCAGACTTCTTTTTTCAAGAGAAAAGAAACCCAGCCTATCAATCCTTTCCTGCTATGTAACCCAGGCATTTCTGGCATCATCCTTGTGAATCTTCCCTGTACCCTCTCCAGTGCATTGATATCCTCTATAATATGGTGATCAGAACTGCATGCAGTACTCTGAGTGTGGTCTAACCAAAATTTTATACAAGTTTAGCATAACTTCCCTACTTTTCAATTCTAACCCTCTAGAAATAAACTCAAGTGCTTGGTTTACTTTTAGTGATTGTGTATTTGTACTTCAAGATCCCTTATTCCTCTATCCCACCTAGACTAGCACCTTCTAATTAATGAGTGACATGTCTATTCTTCCTAACAAAATGTACTACCACACATTTACCTATGACGAGCTTAATTTGTCAATTTTTTTCCCATTCTGCAAGTTTACTAATGTCCTCCTATAATTTGCTGCAGTCCTCCTCAGCGTTGACAATTCCCATCCCATTTGGTGTCATCCACAAATTTAGAAGTTATATTTTTGATTCCAAAGTCCAAATCATTAATGTAAATCATGAACAGCAGTGGTCCCAGCATTTATCCTTGTGGAACACCACTTCCTAGCTTCTGTCACTCTAAACCCTTTCTTCCCAAGCTCTGCTTTCTGTCTTGAAGCCAGCTAGCAATATGCTTTTCCTCATATCCTGTCTAAGAGATAAATACAGGAGAAGCACTCTAAATATGGGAACAATTTTCAAGCATGACTGACTTGAGCTTTATAGAAAATCGACCATTGAGGTGAAAGAGAAGTTTGGCATGAAAAGGGAAGACATGACCTTAGAGATACCTTTAGCAATGGAGGACATTTGGGAGTTCCACTTGTGGTTAGAGAAGACAGTAAGTTTAGAAAGAAGGAATATGGTTGAGGTTATCAAGGGTGGTTGTAACTGCAAAGTACAGTATGCGGAACAAAGGTTTTCACAGCTCCTTCAAAGGGCTTGCAGAAGACAAAGATATTATTATTCACCCATTGGATTGTAAGAATTTGATCATAGGTGCAAGTGTTATGAAGAAGTGGTAGGGAGGACAGAGCCCTGGGAGACTCCTAAATTAAAGAGTAAAGAATTACTGGGTGATCCATTAACCTGAGAACAGATAAAACAATTTGGGAGGAAATATTTTTATTTCATATTTTCACCCACACTTTTTTCCTCCTTGTGAAATAGCAGGGAAGTGTGAGCAGGCTGATTATCAGCCTGTAGAGCCACATCCCAAACACTCCTTCTATGGCCAACAAGTCTTGGGGTGGGACTTGAACTTGAAGCTTCTGGCTCAGAGGCAGGGGTATTACCTACTGAGCCGCAAGACCACCAAGAGGCACTGCGGTGAGCATAAATACAGGCCACACTTTGTAAACTTGTTTAAATGAATACGGCACCAGACCAAGATGAATTCTTCAGGGTTCTTCAGGGAAGCGACTTTTGATTTGCTAAAGTGGTCAAGAGCAGACTGATCATAGATCAATGCAGAATTTGGAAGATGATGCAATGTTTTAAGAAATTGCTTCCATAACTGTAGGAAGTACTGCAATAAGGACAAGCAGACGAAAGTTTATGAAATGGATAATCTTTACTGGTTCTGGTGAAAACATGAAAATTTCCAAGGAGAAGAGAAGGTGCGTTTAGATCAAGGAAGATTGATGAAATGGCATTTGGAGGTACACATCTTGAGAATAGTTGGTAGTACTATCAGGACTAATGTCTTATCGTCAATTATCAACTCCCTCAACCATCCAGAATTTTAATTTGTACTTGCCTCTAGGCTACGGCCTGAATCTGCACTCCTGAATTATCCATAAAGTATCCCCCATTCTATCCACTTATCTCTCCAAGTTATGGCCCAATGATGAGATTGGTATTTGATAATGAGGAATAGATTTCACTAACCTTAAAGTTGTAATTCAATGCTGTCTAAATAAACGACAAATAACTTATACTGTTGCGTAAGTTGCGCCCAGATTGATACATACATATAGCAAGCAATTAGAAGTCTTGCTAAAGTTATACGGGACTTTGGTGAGACCACACCTGGACTACTGTATGCAGTTTTGGGCTCCATATTTAAGGAAGGATGTACTTGCCCTGGAGGCATTAGAACAAAGGTTCCCTGGGATGAGAGGGTTGACCTATGATGAGAAGTTGAAAAAAGTGGGCCTTTATTCTCTCGCGTTTTGAAGAAAGAGAGATGATCTCATCGAAACGTTCAAGATTCTGAAGGGGCTTGACAGGTTAGGAACTGAGAGGTTGTTTCCCCTGGCTGGCGAATCTAAACACGGGGAACAGTTACAGGATAAGGGGCCAATCATTTAGGACTGAGATGAGTAGAAATTACTTCACCCAAAGAGTTGTGAACCTTTTGAATTCTCTACTCCAGAGGGTTGTGAACGTTCCATCATTGAATAAGGCTGGGATAGACAGATTTTTTGGTCTCTCGGGGAATCAAGATATATGGGGAGTGGGCAGAAAAGTGGAGTTGAAGTTCAAGATCAGCTATGATCATATTGAATGGCAGAGCAGCCTTGATGGGCCATACGGTCCTCTCCTGCTCCTCTTTCTTATGTGTCAGTTACTCCTGAATTACATAGAATTTACAGCACAGAAACAGATCATTTGGCCCATCTATGTTGGCATTTATACTCCACATGAACTTCTTCACACCCTACTTCATTGAACCTTACCTGCATATACCATTATTCCTTCCTCTCTTGTACTTATCTAGCTTCCCTCCCTTAAAGGCACCTGTGATATTCAACTCAACTTGCAAGATCCACACTTACACCACTCCCTGGGTAAAGAGTTTCTCTTGAACTATTAGATGCATTAGTAACTACCTTTGGCCCCCAATTTTACAGTCCTCACAATTGGAAACATCTTCCCTACATTGATCCCTCGATAATTTTAATGTGCTCTGTGTGGTCACCACTCAGCCTTCTCTTTTCTGGAGAACAGGCTATTTGGTTTTTCTTGACAGTTATAACCTGTCAGTTCTGGTGTAGCATCCTTGTAATCTTTTTTGCATCTTCTCCAATGCCTCTATGTCCCTTCTGTAATATGAAAACCAAAATATTATGTAGCACTCTGTATGGTCTGACCAAGTTTCTATACAAGTTTAATATAATTTCCCTTTTTTTCAATTGTATTATTTGAGAAATGAACCCCAGTGTTTTGCTTTTTTATGGCCTGAATAACTTGCATTACCATTCTTAAAGTCTTGTGAATCTGCACCCTTTGGACCTCTTTGCTCTTCTACCCAAAATGTATCCCATTTAGACTAGTATTTTCCAATGAATATGTGGCCTCATTTCCCTCCAGCCAAGGTGCACCACCTTATACTTATCCATGTTTGTGTACCATGCAACATTTTGTTTTTAACAAAAGATGACATATTTCAAGACAGTCGTGTTCAAAATGTCTGAAAAGGTAACATATTGGTGCAGTAATGAGAGAACACAGGCTTGTCCAAGAATCACTCACATAGAAGCCCCCAGTGTCAATCATACCCTTTCAGGTCAAGCTGATCAATGAGATGATGCCTGTATGAGCCCAAAGAGTTTGAAGAAGTATTTTCACAAGAGGAGTCCTCCACATGGTCTGGTCTCGATTGGTGGGCAGAAGGGGCCAGGTGCGTCTCCTGAGAATGAAAATGAAGGCCAGGAATGAAAAACGGCTTACCTTACATCACTCCAAAGCTTCTAAAATGGCTAGATCAAGCCGGGTTTTTGATGTATAATAGCAAAATATTGCGGATGCAAGAAGTCTGAAATAAAAATGGAAAATGCTGGAAATACACAGCAGGTCAGGCAGCATCTGTAGAAAGGCAAACAGAGTTAACATTTCAAGTTGCTGATATGGGTAGCTTGATAGCTGGCACTTGCCTGACACCATCCCATTCATTTGTATTGCACGTTTGAGAAATTAACAAACGTCAAATGGAGACAGAAAATGAAAAAAAGGTAAATATTTGATTAAAGGTGACGTCCCTCATATTTCAATATGGATAGGGCAGACAACTGGAGCTGGAAGCTTGTTGTGGGGAAGGGGCAACGGGTTCCAGGGTCGCATTTTATGTACTTGGCTGCCTTCAGGTCTGCTGTCCTACTGAGGACGACTATTTGCCCCAAGGACTGCTGGCCCAATCAGAGGGCCAGCAGATCAGCAACCTCAACAGTGCCACTGCTGGAACTGTACTTGGAGAAAGGGCATGCATCGCTGGACATGCGCCCTCACAACCAGGTAAGTAAGATCTGGGGCACCAGGGGCAGTCTGCCAGGCCCTGGTGAAGAGGTGGCGGGTGGCGGGTGAGTATCGCTAAGCTGGGGTGGGGGGTGGTGGTGGCATTGATGTCACGGGGAAATCATTGTGGTCCAACGAGTGCCCAAAGAGGAGAGCACCCCCCACACCTGGAGCCTGCTGGAGGCCAGCCAGGATTTACCTGGCAGTCTCCCCATGGGGCAGAAGGCTCCCCGCCATTGTTAAAATGCCATTGGAGGAGGGAAGAAGTTCATAATTTGCCACTTAAGTGGCTCAGTTGAGACTGTGCAAGGGATCATCATCCACCTTTCTCGCTGCTGGCAAAATGGAGTGCCCGTCGACTAGGGCCCCAGATAGGAACTGCCAATTTGCTGGAGGTATATTATAGACCGCCGACCAAAGGAAAGGAGATCTTGGAAAAGCTGTACAGACAAATCAGAAA
The DNA here is from genome assembly GCF_964194155.1 of Cetorhinus maximus. Taxonomy (NCBI): domain Eukaryota; kingdom Metazoa; phylum Chordata; class Chondrichthyes; order Lamniformes; family Cetorhinidae; genus Cetorhinus; species Cetorhinus maximus. Next base: position 12,164 of record NW_027599097.1, on the reverse strand, counting down.
AAATGTAGAATTAATAGCACCATAATAATGAGTGACTTTAATGATCCAAAGATAGACTAGGATGTAAGTAATGTAAGTTGCAAAGAAGGGGAGGAGGTTTCAATAACACGTCCAGGGCTGCATTCTAGGTCAGTATAGAGATGAATTCATACCAGCATTTTCCTGGTTCTCGTGGACATCTTGTAGAAACCCAGGAAAGGTCTGGCATTTCCATGGCTTTTACGCTGAAGTTATGATGGATGAGTAGAAGGATCCCATGGATACTTACCCTGTCTATTTTTAGGCCAATAAGGAAGGAGAGGACAGGGGAAATCCTGGAGCTAGTTGTGGAAAATTAAGTTCTGCTACTTGTACCTGTATCCCACACGTCCAGCTTGCCCATCACTCCCGTCCTCATTGACTGACATTGCTTTCCAGTCCCTCAACATCTCAACTTTTAAAATTCTCATCCTCATTTTCTAATCCCCTCATGCCGTTGCCTCTCCCTATCTCCTTAACTTCCTTCAGCCAATCCCACCAACCAACTCTTCATTTCTATGACTTTTTATGCAATTCTCTTTGCTCCCTTCTCATTGTAATGGCTGTGCATAAAATTCACCTCTTTTACCAAATCTTCGGCCTTCCCTACAAAGAGCTCCTACTTTGGCTCAGCATTCATTTTTACATAATGCCCCCGTGAAGCATTTTGGTCTATCTTTCTATGTTACAAGCAATAGGTGGTTGCAACTTGTTGTTATAACCTTAGTTATTCAGGCTTAAAGAGCTTTTTTTTATTTTAGAGTAGTGCAGACTTAAAGTTGATCTGATATAGCAATATAAAATAACGCAAGGACTGGATTGTATTGATTGACTATTTCCATTTATCTTATCAGCACCAGGAGACATGCATTTTTAACTATGCAAAAGTATTTTAAACAGAACCATATTATCTAAATGGCAAGAGGTTGCAGAGCTCTGAGATGCAGAGGGATCTGGGTGTCCCAGTGCATGAATCGCAAAAGGTTAGTATGCAGGTACAGCAAGTAATTAGCAAAGCTAATAGAATGTTATTGTTCATTATGAGGGGAGTTGAATCAAGAGTAGGGGGATTATGCTCCAGTTATACAGGACATTGGTGAGATTACATCTGGAGTACTGTGTACTGTACTTGTCTCCTTATTTAAGGAAAGATGTAAATACATTGCAAAAGTTCAGAAAAGGTTTACTAGATTAATACCTGGAATGGGAGGGTTGTTTTATGAGGAAAGGCTAGACAGGCTAGGTTTGTATTTGTTGGAGTTTAGAAGAGTGAGAGGTGACCTAACTGAAATATATAACATCCTGAGGGTTCTTGACCATGTTATGATCCCATCTGATGTTATTACTGGACAAGTCAGATCCCAGGGTGGGACCTGGATTGATAGATCCTAACTTTTATTTTTTGTTTAGAAATGTGGAGAGCAGTTACTGAACACACTCATAGGAGTCTGTTGGTGTACTTTTAACAGAAGAAGCAACATTTATTAAACAAGAAAGAAGAACTATATTACACAATCCTTCACTCACAGCCTTTCCAGATATATACTCGTATGACGTGGCAGATGACATGTGGCAGGCGGACCAAATCCACGAGGGAAGTGTGGTCATGCTAGCACAACAGTTTTGCAATTTGTATTTATTATAAGAAGATGTGTGCACTGAATTCAGAAGTAATAAGTCCACCAAGACCTTTAGAGATTTAAAAAATTAAATTAAAATATTTATTAACAAAATAAATAATTTCAAGCACATACATAAGACTATATTTAATTGTTAATATAATAACTCCTAAAATTTCAAATTAACTTGACCCTCAGTTGCACAGCCCTTAAGGCAATGGTCCAAAATAGATTTTAGATTTAAAACAGAACCAGCAAGTTAACACACAATACCCACTTGACAGTGGAATTCCAAATGGATTTTCCCCAACTTCCATTGCTTTATGTAGCAGGCTCGTGCACACATGGCTGGAGGCTTCATTAAGTCTATTTCACACACTCCTGTTAGATCTTACATAGCCTTTCCCCCACATAGCCTTTCATTCTTCTTTATATATGTTCCTCTCTTTTTGATATATAAATTCTATTGTTCCATACGTCTTTGAAACTGTGCCCAGGATTTTACAAATTGGCATGCAGGGGCAGGTCCGACACGCCGGGACGTAAAATGACACAAGATGACGTCGGGCGTGTGTTCCGATGTCACCGCACACCATCGCGATATTCCGGAAGGCAGACGCGCTATGAGTACGGATGCACGCCCACCATTAATTAACGGGCCAGTTAAGGCGCTTAAGGCAGTAATTGATTTCCATTTTTCTCAGCCCTTGCGATTTTCAGGGCATCGCACGGGCACAACAGGGAGGCGGGTAGGCCACATGTTCAAAAACCTCATCCACGGGCGGGATAAGAGGGGTGAGTGGACTCGCTAATGTGAGTTGTAAGAACTTTAGATTATTACTTTCTGCTACTTGCTACAGGGCAGCTTCATTTCGCTTCAGAGCTGCTTTGACAGAAATAACAAGCTTCAGTTCAGGACTCCAGAGGAGTCATAATACTTGGGGCCTTCCAGGTATCAGACAGCCTTCCCTTACCCTGGAATGGGGATTGTGGTCTCTGCTGGAGGCACCTCCTCTGAGGAGGAAGAGAAGGGCAGAAGGGAGAGGAGGCCAGGTGTCCTAGTGCAGCTTCCAGGGGAGGGACCTGTGGGAGGAGAGGCGCAGGCACAAGGGGAGCAGGGCCAACAGGAAGTCCAAGGCAGAAGGGGCCGCAGAAGATGCCACTATCCTGCTGCCAGGGTTTACAGGCGTCAAAGCAGCTACCTCAATATGTCTGAGGTGCAGTGCCAAAGGAGGCTCCATCTCTCAAGGGAGGCAGTGATCTCCATCTGTCAGATGATCGGCCCTGAGATCAGTGTCAACTGTGTGGGTGGGCACCCCATGCTGGTGGCGCTGAAGGTCACAGTGGCCCACAACTTCAATGCCTCCGGCTCTTTCCAGGGGTCAGTGGGTGATCTTTGTGGAGTCTCCCAATCAGCTGTCCACAGTTGTGTCAAGCTGGTGACAGACGCTCTGTTCGGTTGTGCATTGATTTTCATTCACTGCCAGTCGGATGAGGCCAGCCAGGCAGAGGGACCCAGAGGCTTCGCAGCGATTGCTGGATTCCCCCGCGTCCAGGGTGCAATAGACTGTACACATGTGGCCATCAAGGCGCCAGGGGTGAGCCTGGTGCCTTCGTCAACAGGAAGGGCTTCCACTCCATGAACGTGCAGATAGTGTGTGATCACAGGATGCAGATTCTACAAGTCTGTGCAAGCTCCCATGACGCCTACATCCTCAGACACTCCCAGGTGCCGGGGCTCTTCAGTGTTCCAGCTCGGCTTGATGGATGGCTGCTGGGTGACAAGGGCCATCCCCTCAGAAGGTGCCTCATGATGCCCCCTCCACCATCCAAGAACAGAGGCTGAGCAACGGTACAATAGGAGCCACGGCACCACAAGGGCGATGGTAGTGAGAGCCATTGGTCTTCTCAAGATGCGCTTCCGATACCTGGACCGCTCAGGGGGCGCACTCCAGTACCCCCCAGATCGTGTGTCACTGATAGTGGTTGCATGCTGCACTCTCCACAATCTGGCGTTGGAAAGGGGGGATGCAGTGGAGGAAGAAGATGTTGATGCAGCTGCTCTGGCAGCTGATGCTGAGCCCAGTAGTGAGTCTGAGGACAAGTATGGTCAGGAGAACGCTGAGGGGATAGACGCTGACCTGAGCAACCTCCAGGGAGGCAGAGGCACCCAGGAGGCATTGATTCAATGCTCCTTCAGTTAGCCTACCAAAGATGAACCACCACCACATGCCAGGTCTGCAGGCTGCATACTCGATACTTGACAGGAACATTTGCCTGGTGAACAACATTTCAATAAAGTTTAATGACAAACAAATCACTCATAACATCATGGGTTACCCTGCACCTGCAGAGGCTTGTTGAAAACAAACACATTTACCGGTGTGGTGCCTGGCATACATAAATCAAATTAAATGTAAAGGTGTTCACCATCACACCAACTTAAAAAGAACTTAAAAGTGGGGCAAAAAAAGAACACCAGTGATAAGCCCGTTTTGTGCCTACATTTGTGTTTACGGGTGCAACATCTAGGTGCTCCCCCTTCGCTGGCACTGGCATTGGGGACAGTCTGCTGACTCTGCTGTCCTGTTGCCCTGATGACCTTGGCGGGCGTCCTCTGGCCTGTAGAGCCTGTGCCAGCCCTGCCTGGGAGGGAGCGGCCACTAGCATGGCTGGCAGCAGGTGTCACGGTCACTGGCAGAGGAACAGAGGAGCTGCTGCCCTCACCCGGAGCGCCCTGAGAGAAACCCGCAGAGACAACAGGCAGCTCATGCGCCAACATCAGGTCACTTTAGACCTCCTTGCTCACCATTGATGGATGGGCACTGAGTTGGGAAACTGGGTGTCCAATCCATCTCCCACACTGACACTGACCAGCTGAGATCAATGCCACTGTGAGGGCTTGCAGGTCCGAGCGCATCCCCAGGAATCCCTGATTGTTCTCCTGGAGGAGCCTCTCCATGAGAGTCGCCACTCTCTCCATGGAGGAAGCAGTGCGCTTGGCCATGAGGGTCAATGCATTGCTCATGCTCCACATGGACTCCTCCATCACAGAGACCATGGCACGCATTCCCTCATATATCTCTGCCAGATCCTCCCGCACACCCTGCTGGACCTCTAGCATCTGCTGCCTCAGGGACGACTCCAGAGGCCCATCATCAGCCACCGACTGAGCATGTTCCTGGTCCTCAGCAGTCCTCCAACTACCAGTGTCCTGGGCACTCACTGTCTCCTCCTGCACCTCAAGCGAGTGTGAAGTGGCCTCACCGCTGTGCGCTGAGATACTAGCCGACGATCTTCTTCCCACCGAGGTGTTGGTATCTGCGCTGTTGCCTGCCTGGCTGAGATGCTGGTGCATTTAGATCCTCCATGTTCTCAGGGGTGGGCGGCAGTCCTTCAGGCTCCTGAGACCGAGGGTCTTCTGGTGAGCCTGAATGGAAGAACAAGGACATGTCATTAGTTGAAGTCATGACACTGTTACTGTGCATGCCTGGCACCCGGATCAGGGTGCCCTCGTCTTTCCATTATCAATGGGGTTTCCATGTTCGAGGCTTACATCAATATACAGTCAACAGTGGAATAGTTGCTCTTACAGACATTCTGACCTTAGTGCACTGCACTCTCACCTCAACCTCACCACGGCTGGCTGATCTAGGTGCATAACACCTCTCCAGCTCCAGTGTCTCCTGCTCGTATCTGGTCAAGATTAGAAGGTGGGGCGCTCCTCCGCCAGTCTGCAACCTCTCTGCATTATTGTGGGCTGTCTTCTCCTGAAAGGACAGAGGAGCATTGATGAGTCCACCCTGTACCTGTATTGCCATTGCAGCCTGGCCAACCCCACCTAACAAAAACCTTGCAGGGCTCAGCTGATTTGTGACACTAGACTGCAAGACACTCATTCCAAGCAGCCAGGTCTCACCCCCTTGCCCAGATGCTGCCTCCATGACATTTGCCACTCACACTCTAAGAACTCTTAGGTCAGCAGTGGGGGTGGGGGGGGGAGGGGTGTGGGTGGGGGCGCTCCTAACTACTGTGCTAAGTGACCCAATCCAACATGGTACTCACCCTTCCCGATTGCAGGAGGTCATTAAACCGCTTGTGGCACTGCACCCATGTGCACCTCACCACATCATGGCAGCTGACCCTGAATGCCATCTCCTCCCAGGCATGTTTGGTGAGGTAGGGAAGCCTCCTCCTCCCATCCCTTGGGACAAGGATATCCCGGCGCGCTGTCACCTCCTCCAGGAAGGCAGCGAGACAGTCGTCTGAAAACCTCGGAGCCGACTGCCCTGCCGATCTGCCCTGTTCTCAAACGACGTTCTGCATCCGCACTATTCTGCAAAGTCAATGGCACAGCATGGCTGCCTGCGCCATTTTTGAATAGGCCGCCAGGTCGCCATTGGGCTCAGCAGACATTAAGCTCCCACCACAGCCCACCCCTTCCCGCTGATCTTGGAGACACGCATTACGCTGGGTGGGCCTTAATTGGCCCACCCGCATAAAAAGGCGGTGCACACCAGATCATGGGCAGCGATCAGGTTCCGAACTGCCCCGCCCGCTCCTGCCGAGCCCGCCCAATGCAGGAAAAATTCAGGTCTGTATCTTCCTCATAATATAAAAACTTTCATGTTGCCAATATTGTCAGTAACGTTTGGGAAAAATAAATACCCTCCTTAGCCTTGCTTATCTGGCTAGTTGTAAACAGACTAAAACCCCTTTGAAATCCAAATATCCCTTAATTTATCTAAAAATGCAAATTCCCTTCACACCTTACATGGTAAGCCAGCAGCCATGTTTAGTTATTTGTATGTCAAGCACCTAGCTTCTTTTGATGATTTGAAGCTTGCAGTCTACTTGACTACAACTGTAATTAAATCACACATACAGACTCAACCATACTTACCCCCATAAACCTACTCCACAATAAATCAGAAAAATATTATGAAAATTATTATACTTTCACCACAATACAGATTTGTAAGGATAATGCAAGTCACAATAAATCTACCTTATACTCTAATGTTCCTAGTAAGTATACAGTCCATGTAAACCAATAGGCGACCTATGGTCAGACACGAAACACTCTGAAACCAAGTGACAGATGCCACCCCAAACAGATGCTATGGGTCCCCCCAGGCGCTTGTCACACTGTGAGCCGACTGGTCTCACGGAACTCCATCTTTCTCCCAAGGTTTTCTAATCTCATCGCTCGAAGAACTGACTTTGGAATCTTCTTCCAAACAACACTTTCACTTGGTCATCTTCCACAAGGATCTACCTCCAGGGATTCAAGTTCTCCTTCTGTTGTTCCTCTCCCCCGGATCACCACGAGCATTCAAGTTTCGCTTTCCATGCATTCTCTCTCAGAAACTCAGTCCTGCCAACAGAATACCACTGCTTCACAGGCCTGTAGTAAGGATCACCAACCCTTTGGCTGTTTCCTCGGATCCTCAGACTTCTTGCAAGCCCACTTTACCTTGATTCTGCTCCCCGCAGCTTTCTCTGTTTAATTTGGAGCCTTTTCTTCTGCTCCTTAATTTAACTTCACTGAACAGGACCTTTGTCAGATTCCTGCTCTTTTCTCTTGACTTCACTGTCTTCCTGGGACCTTTTGTCCCACTACCTAGTTTCTGGGACTTTCTTCTGTTCTTCTGGGAAATCTGCTCTCTGCAGTTCCTGTCCTGTCTCCGCTGTGCACTGTTGGAGAATGGCGTTCCTCCTCTGGGTTGCCCAATCTTCTTTTAAGGGCAGAATTTTCTGGGTGATGTGCGGGGGTGGGCCCTGCACATCCGCGTGTGAAATGAAGCGCGGTGACGTCGGGTGAGTGTCCCGACGTCACTGCGCACCATCACAATATTTCACTGGGTGGGTGCGCGATGAAGTTTGACGTGTGCCCGCTATTAATTAACGGGATAGTTAAGGCCCTTAGATTGTCAATCGACACCGATTATCAGGTGCCCGTGTGATCTTCGGGTCGGCGCACGGACACAACGGGCAGACGGGTAAGAGACTTTTTAATCAAACTCATCCACAGGCGGGGTAAGAGGGCTCAGTGGGGTTGTCAATCTGGTCTGTGAGTATTTATTGCAGAAAGATTTTAAACTTGCCTGTGTGATCTGTAACAGTTCAGAACAAATTCCAGCAGCTTTCTGTGTACTTTGAACCTTCAGGTCAGTGCTCTGCAGTCAGTGATCTTTGTTGGGCCTGCGGCTTTCCGGAGGCATCCCTTTAGCCTGGGTTTGGGATCTGACATGTCCACTGGAGGCAGCTCCTCTGAGGAGGAAGGGAGGGCTAGAATGAGGAGGAGGCCTGGAGTGCACATTCAGCCTCCAGGGGAGCCACCTTTGGGAGTACAGGTGCAGGCACAAGGGGTACAGGGCCAAGAGGTAGTCCAAGGTGGAAGGGGCCGCAGAATACGCCACTGTCCTGCTGCCAGGGTATACAGGCGGCGAAGCAGCTACCTCAATATGACTGAGGTGCAGTGCCGAAGGAGGCTCCGTCTCTCAAGGGAGACAGTCAACTATATCTGTCAGGTGATTGGGCCTGAGATCTCTCCTAACTGTGTGGGCGGACACCCCATGCCAGTGGCTCTGAACTTACAACTTCTATGCCTCTGGTTCCTTCCAGGTCTCGGTGGGTGATCTTTGCAGTGTCTCCCAATCAGCTGTCCACACTTGTGTCAAGCAGGTCACAGACGCTCTGTTCAGGTGTGCATTGAACTTCATCCACTTCTGCTGTGACCAGGCAAGTCAGACACAGCGAGCCAGAGGCTTCACGGCCATTGCTGGCTTCCCCTGCGTCCAGGGTGCTATAGACTGCACACATGTGGCCATCAAGGCACCAGCGGGTGAGCCCGGTGCCTTCGTCAACAGGAAGGGCTTCCACTCCATGAACGTGCAGATAGTGTGAGATCACAGGATGCAGATTCTACAAGTCTGTGCAAGGTACCCAGGCAGCTCCCACGACGCCTACGTCCTCAGACACTCCCAGGTGCCGAGGCTGTTCAGTGCTCCGGCTCGGCTGGATGGTTGGCTGCTGGGTGACAAGGGCTATCCCCTCAGAAGGTGGCTCATGACGCCTCTCCGCTATCCAAGAACAGAAGCTGAGGAGCGCTACAATAGGAGCCACTCCTCCACAAGGGCTATAGTGGAGAGAACCATCGGTCTTCTCAAGATGCGCTTCCGATGCCTGGACCGCTCAGGTGGCGCACTCCAGTACCCCCCAGATCGTGTGTTGCTGATAGTGGTTGCATGCTGCACTCTGCACAATCTTGCGCTGGAAAGGGGGGACGCAGTGGATGATGAAGACGTTGACACAGTGGATACGGCTGCACACGATGAGTCCAGCAGTGAGTCCGAGGATGAGGAAGCACAGAGGAATGCTGAGGGGCTGAACGCTGACCCGGGACTACACCAAGGAGGCAGGGACACTGGGAGACTTTAATCCAATGAGCCTTCAGCCAGCTCCACACAAATGGATCAGCAGGACCAGCCTTGTCTGGCACTTCCATACTCGCCACTTCAGTGCTACATCTTCCACCTCATCAGCTGCTAATGGCTTTGGACATAAACCTCAATGTCCACTCAAACACTCATGACATGTAAGTAAAACATACAAATATAGCACAAAGGAGCCACCCTCAGCCATGGTAACACATCTGGTTTTAATTTTCACCATCAGAAGTTCTCACAAAGTTAAAACAAAACATTATTCAAGCAGAAGCAAATATAAATTCCCTAATCTATGGCCAACACAAAAGCACCAGTGAGAAACCTGTGGTGTGCCTAAGGTGCCTTATGTTTATGTTTACAGGAGCTACATCTTGGTGCTGCCCCATCACTCGGAGTGGCATCTGAGACAGCCTGCTGACTCTGCTGTCCTGTTGGCCTCAATGACCTTGGCAGGTGTCCTCTGGCCCGTGGAGCCTATGCTGGGCCCACCTGGGAGGGACCTGTCAGTTCCACAGCTGGCATCTCCCCAGTCGTTGCAGCCTCACCCAATGAAGCGGTCACTGGGAGAAGGGCGGGGCAGCTGCTGCCCTCATCTGGAGCGCCGTGAGAGGAACCTGCAGATACAACAGGCAGCTGCTGCGCCGACGTGAGGTCGCCTCGGACCTCCCTGCTCACCGTTGATGGATGGGTAACGAGCTGGGAAGCTTGAAGCCCACACCATCTCCCACATTGGCACTGGCCAGCTGTGGCCACTGGCGCTGTGAGGGCTTGCAGGTCCGAGCGTAGCCCCAGGAGAACATGCTTGTTCTTCTGGAAGCCCCTCTCCATGAGAGTTGCTCCTCTCTCCATGGAGGAAGCATGATGCTCTGCCATGAGGCTCATTGCATCAGTGATACTCCGCGTGGACTCCTCCACCATGGACACCAAGCGAAGCACAGTCTTATGCAACACTCCCAGATGCTCCCGCACACACGGCCGCATTTCCTGCAGCTGCTGCGTCGCGGACGACTCCAGAGGCACATCATCAGCACTCTATGTCTCTGCCAGCTCCTCCAGCGATTGTGAAGTGCCCTCTCCACTGTGCCCCGGGATGTCATCTGATGTTGCAATGCCCACCGATGTGCCAGTGTCTGCGCTGGTGCCTGCCTCGCAGAAATGGTGTGACACAGGTGACAGTTGAGGGTCCTCAGGTGTGAGAGGGGGCATCTGGAATTCCTCCTGGTGGACAGGCTCTGATGATGCTGAGAATAACAACAAGGACAGTGGATCAGTTAGCGTGTACACAGTAACACACTTCATCCCTTTTCCCCTGGCTCATTATGCGTTCAACCTTCCAGAACCTATGGAGACGAATATTGGTGGGGTGGCAAATAGTCAGGAGGATACCCATATATTACTGGCAGATACAGACGGGCTGGTCAGATGGCCTAAGGAATGCCAAATGGAATGTTATGTGGATAAGTGTGAGGTGATGCACTTGGGCAGGAGAAATAAGGCACGGGAATACACAAGGAATGGTAGGGACATGGAAAGTAAGGAGGATCAGGGGGACCTTGCTGGGTATGTCGACAGGCCCGTTAAGGTAGCGGGACAGTCACATAAGGTGTTGAAGAAGGTAAATGCCATATTTGCCTTTATTAGCCAAGGAATAAAATATAAAAACAGGGAGGTCATGTTCCAAGTGCAGAAAACGCTGCCTAGGCCACAGCTATAGTTCTGTGTGCAGTTGTGAAATGTGCTTCATGGGACGGATGTGATTGGAGTGGAGAGAGTGCAGAGGTCGTTGACCAGGATGCTGGCTGGGCTGGAGAGTTTGACTTACAAGGAGACATAGCATAGACTGGGGTTATTTCCCCTGGAGCAGAGGAGATTGAGGGGTGACATTATTGAGCTTTATAACATTATGAGGGGCATAGATAGGGTCGACAGAAAGGTACTTTTCCCCTTGGCAGAGGGATGAATAACCAGGTGGCATTGATTTAAGGTAAGGGGCATGAGGTTGACAGGTGATGTGATGACCAACTTATGCACACAGAGTGTGTTGGGAATGTGGGATGCACTGCCTGAAAGGGTGGTGGACGCAGAAACCCTCCTGACATGTAATAAGTATTTGGATATGCAATGGCGATGCCATGGCATACAAGGCCATGGGGATAGTGGTGGGAAATGGGATAAGGCGATTTTGGAAGGCGTTTGACGCGCGCATCTTCGAAGGGCCGAGGGACCTTAGTCTATGATCCGCCCCTCTGACTCTATCACTCTGTGACCGAGCAATGTTGCAACAATAACAAATCAAACAATCATCAGTGCTATGGATGTTGGGAGGACATTGCGGATCTCACTGTTGGCTCAAATACCTGGCCGTTCCACCCCAGCCTCACCGACATCAGTTGACCTGCGTGCATGGTCCAGCGTCTCCTGCTCGAAACGGCTCAACATCATGAGCTGGGCCTGGCTGCCTCCAGTCCTCGAACGCTCACGCGCATTGTGAGTATTCTTCTCCTGAAAAACAGAGAAGACCATTCATCACACAGGGACTCTGCACGCGCACGCCACACCCCAGCCACAGTGACCTATATCAGGCCTCCAGTGCCTCCTCTCCCCGCTACTGCTGATCAGTCACACAAAGATAGTATGCCTGCTCCCAACCTTCCCCAACGGCCACCTTGGATACATTCTGCATTCATCACTTTAGGAAACACACGGTCTTAGCTCCCATAGCAAAGAGGCGCAACTAGATGCATCGAGGGCAGCAGATGGCTCTTGGCCACGAGACCTTGAGGCTCCCCTTCCACAATCTCATCATCGTGAATAGGACACGTGTTGGAGTTCTGAGTATGAGCCTAGCTGCATCTCCTGCAGGTTGCCCCCAGACTAGCCATGTGCGACTAAGAGAAACACATGGTGCGGGGGAGAAACTCATCTCCTCATGGACCACCCAGGCTGATCTAAGCGTGGGCACTATCTGCTTGCCTACCCAGCGTATGAGAAATGCCCAACATGATTCATGACACTAAGACTTGCAGGGGGGGCCCTCAAAGGCTAAGGCTACCTGCTGAGTTAAATGCCCGATGCC
>NW_027599096.1:12500-31513 GCF_964194155.1 Cetorhinus maximus | reverse complement strand
CCCTCACACCCCCACCCCCTCACACACCCAGTCCCTCACAACACCCTGTCCCTCACACACCCTGTCCCCTCACACACCCTGTCCCTCACACACCCTGTCCCTCACACACCCTCCCCCTCACACCCTGTAAGTCACACCCTCCCCCCCTCACACCCTCCCCCTCACACCCTTCCCCTCACACCCCCCTCCCCCTCACCCCCTCCCCCCTCACACCCCCTCCTCCTCACACCCCCTCCTCCTCACATCCCCTCCCCCTCACACCCCCTCCCCCTCACACCCCCTCCCCCTCACACCCTGTACCTCACACCCCCTCCCCCTCACACCCTGTACCTCTCACCCCCACCCCATCACACCCTGTACCTCACACCCCCTCCCCGCCAGACCCAGTCCCCGCCAGACCCCCTCCACGCCAGACCCCCTCCCCGCCAGACCTGCTTCCCATCACACCCCCTCCCTCTCACACCCTGTACCTCACAGGGGGTGGACGGGACACTCTCCGGTAGGGGGTGGACGGGACACTCTCCGGTAGGGGGTGGACGGGACACTCTCCGGTAGGGGGTGGACGGGACACTCTCCGGTAGGGGGTGGACGGGACACTCTCCGGTAGGGGGTGGACGGGACACTCTCCGGTAGGGGGTGGACGGGACACTCTCCGGTAGGGGGTGGACGGGACACTCACCCAGGGGAATGAGCAGGATCCTCAGGTAGTTGAGCCAGTCGGAGGTTTTGTTGCCGAGCTGCTCCACAAAGAATCTCAGGATGGCGCTGAGATAACTCTGCCCACCAATAGCTGCCACCTTCACTGGTCGAGGCATCTGGGCATTACAGTTACAGCTGTCGGATTACAACAAGGCCAGGGAATTAGCATAGCAAGGCTACCATGGAGCAGCAAATCCTTAAACCCCGGACCCCCAAAACTCCCAAAACCCCACCCCCAACCCCCAAATCCCTGACCCCAAAACCCCCAAACCCTGCCCCCAACCCCCAAATCCCTGACTCCAACCCCCAAACCCTGACCCCAACCCCCAAACACTGACACCAAAACCCCCAAACCCTGCCCCCAACCCCCAAATCCCTGACCCCAACCCCCAAATCCCTGACCCCAACCCCCAAACCCTGACCCCAACCCCCCAAACCCTGACAACAAAATCCCCAAACCCTGCCCCAACCCCCAAATCCCTGACCCCAACCCCCAAACCCTGCCCCCAACCCCCAAACCCTGCCCCCAACCCCCAAATCCCTGACCGCAACCCCCAAACCCTGACCCCAACCCCCAAACCCTGACACCAAAACCCCCAAACCCTGCCAACCCCCAAATCCCTGACCCCAACCCCAAATCCTGACCCCAACCCCCAAATCCTGACCCCAACCCCCAAACACTGACACCAAAACCCCCAAACCCTGCCCCCCAACCCGCAAATCCCTGACCCCAACCCCCAAACCCTGACCCCAAAACCCCCAAACCCTGACCCCAAAACCCCCAAATCCCTGACCCGAACCCCCAAATCCCTGAACCCAACCCCCAAATCCCTGACCCCAACTCCCAAACCCTGCCACCAAAACCCCCAAACCCTGACCCCAACCCCCACACCCTGCCCCCAACCCCCAAAACCCTGTCCCCAACCCCCAAAACCCTGACCCCAACCCCCAAAACCCTGACCCCAACCCCCAAAACCCTGTCCCCAACCCCCAAAACCCTGACCCCAACCCCCAAAACCCTGACCCCAACCCCCAAAACCCTGACCCCAACCCCCAAAACCCATGTCCCTAACCCCCAAAAGCCTGTCCCCAACCCCCAAAACCCCGACCCCAGCCCCCAAATCCCTGACCTCAACCCCCAAAACCCTGACCCCAACCCCATAATCCCTGACCCCCAACCCCAAAACCCTGTCCCCAACCCCCAAAACCTGTCCCCAACCCCCAAACCCTGTCCCCAACCCCCAAAACCTTGACTCCAGCCCCCAAATCCCTGACCCCAACCCCCAAAACCTTGACCCCAACCCCCAAAACCCTGACCCCAAAACCCTGACCCCAAAACCCTGACCCCAAAACCCTGACCTCATCCCCCAAAACTCCCAAACCCTGACACCCATTCCCCCAAACCCTGAGCCCCATTCCCCCAAACCCTGACCCACATTCCCCCAAACCCTGATCCCCATTCCCCCAAACCCTGAGCCCCATTCCCCCAAACCCTGAGCCCCATTCCCCCAAACCCTGAGCCCCATTCCCCCAAACCCTGAGCCCCATTCCCCCAAACCCTGACACCCATTGCCCCAAACCCTGAGCCCCATTCCCCCAACCCTGAGCCCCATTCCCCCAAACCCTGAGCCCCATTCCCCCAAACCCTGAGCCCCATTCCCCCAAACCCTGACACCCATTCTCCCAAACCCTGAGCCCCATTCCCCCAAACCCTGAGCCCCATTCCCCCAAACCCTGAGCCCCATTCCCCCAAACCCTGACCCCCATTCCCCTAAACCCTGAGCCCCATTCCCCCAAACCCTGAGCCCCATTCCCCCAAACCCTGAGCCCCATTCCCCCAAACCCTGAGCCCCATTCCCCCAAACCCTGACACCCATTCTCCCAAACCCTGAGCCCCATTCCCCCAAACCCTGAGCCCCATTCCCCCAAACCCTGAGCCCCATTCCCCCAAACCCTGACCCCCATTCCCCTAAACCCTGAGCCCCATTCCCCCAAACCCTGAGCCCCATTCCCCCAAACCCTGAGCCCCATTCCCCCAAACCCTGAGCCCCAATCCCCCAAACCCTGGACCCCAATCCCCTTTCCAATAAAACCTTGAACGTCAACCCCCAATCCTCCCAAACCCTGAACCCCAATCCCCAATCCTCCCAGACCCTGAACCCCAACCCTCCCAAACCCTGAACCCCAATCCCCTTTTCCCCAAACTCTGAACCCCAATCCCCAATCCTCCCAAACCCTGAACCCCAACCCCCAATCCTCCCAAACCCTGAACCCCAAACCCCTTTCCCCCAAACCCTGAACCCCAATCCCCAATCCTCCCAAACCGTGAACCCCAACCCCCAATCCTCCCAAACCCTGAACCGCAATCCCCTTTTCCCCAAACTCTGAACCCCAATCCTCCCAAACCCTGAACCCCAACCCCCAATCCACCCAAACCCTGAACCCCAATCCCCCCAAACCCTGAACCCCAATCCCCTTTTCCCCAAACCCTGAACCCCAATCCCCCCAAACCCTGAACCCCAACCCCCAATCCTCCAAACCCTGAACCCCAATCCCCCAAACCCTGAACCCCAACCCCCAATCCTCCCAAACCCTGAACCCCAATCCCCAATCCCCCCAAACCCTGAACCCCAAACCCCAATCCTCCCAAACCCTGAACCCCAATCCCCTTTTCCCCAAACCCTGAACCCCAATCCTCCCAAACCCTGAACCCCAACCCCCAATCCTCCAAACCCTGAACCCCAATCCCCTTTTCCCCAAACTCTGAACCCCAATCCCCAATCCTCCCAAACCCTGAACCGCAATCCCCTTTTCCCCAAACCCTGAACCCCAATCCCCAATCCTCCCAAACCCTGAACCCCAACCCCCAATCCTCCCAAACCCTGAACCCCAATCCCCCTTTCCCCAAACCCTGAACCCCAATCCTCCCAAGCCTGGAACCCCAACCCCCAATCCTCCCAAACCCTGAACCCCAATCCCCTTTTCCCCAAACTCCGAACCCCAATCCTCCCAAACCCCGAACCCCAATCCCCAATCCTCCCAAACCCTGAACCCCAATCCCCTATTCCCCAAACCCTGAACCCAATCCCCTTTTCCCCAAACCCTGGACCCCAATCCCCTTTCCAATAAAACCTTGAACCCATTCCCCCCCCAAACCCTGGACCCCAATCCCTGTTCCCCCAAAACTCACAAACCCTGATGCCCATTCCCCAACCCCACAAACATCTACCCAACAAATTAAGCCATCCATCACTCAAACCCACAAGCTCCTCACACACGTCTGATCGTTATTCCAGCCCCAGAATAACTACACAAACCTAACCCTCAAACAGCTACTCTACCACACACTGATATCGGAGAGATCTTTCACACCCAGCTGAGAGCAGATGGGGCGTCAATTTAATATCTTATTTGAATGACAATGCTGCAGCAGAGCGTTACTCCCCCAGCACTGACCCTCCGACAGTGCGGCGCTCCCTCATTACTGACCCTCCGACAGTGCGGCACTCCCTCATTACTGACCCTCTGACAGTGCGGCACTCCCTCAGCACTGACCCTCCGACAGTGCGGCACTCCCCCAGCACTGACCCTCCGACAGTGCGGCGCTCCCTCAGTACTGACCCTCCGACAGTGCGGCGCTCCCTCAGTCCTGACCCTCCGACAGTGCGGCGCTCCCTCAGCACTGACCCTCCGACAGTGTGGCGCTCCCTCATTACTGACCCTCCGACAGTGCGGCGCTCCCTCAGCACTGACCCTCCGAAAGGCGGTGCTCCCTCAGCACTGACCCTCCGACAGTGCAGCACACCCTCATTACTGACCCTCTGACAGTGCGGCGCTCCCTCAGCACTGACCCTCCGACAGTGCGGCGCTCCCTCAGCACTGACCCTCCGACAGTGCGGCGCTCCCTCATTACTGACCCTCCGACAGTGTGGCACTCCCTCATTACTGACCCTCTGACAGTGCGTCACTCCCTCAGCACTGACCCTCCGACAGTGCGGCACTCCCTCGGCACTGACCCTCTGACAGTGCGGCACCCCTTCAGTATTGACCCTCTGACAGTGCGGCGCTCCCTCAGCACTGACCCTCCGACAGTGCGGCGCTCCCTCAGCACTGACCCTCCGACAGTGCGGCGCTCCCTCATTACTGACCCTCCGACAGTGTGGCGCTCCCTCATTACTGACCCTCTGACAGTGCGTCACTCCCTCAGCACTGACCCTCCGACAGTGCGGCACTCCCTCGGCACTGACCCTCCGACAGTGCGGCACCCCTTCAGTATTGACCCTCCGACAGTGCGGCCCTCCCTCAGCACTGACCCTCCGACAGTGCGGCGCACCCTCAGCACTGACCCTCCGACAGTGCGGCGCTCCCTCAGCACTGACCCTCCGACAGTGCGGTGCTCCCTCAGTACTGACCCTCCGACAGTGCGGCGCTCCCTCAGTACTGACCCTCCGACAGTGCGGCGTTCCTCAGCACTGACCCACCTACAGTGCAGCGCTCCCTCAGCACTGACCCTCCAACAGTGCGGCGCTCCCTCAGCACTGACCCTCCGACAGTGCGGCACTCCCTCCGCACTGACATCAGGAGGGTCAGCCTAGATTGCGGGAGAAAGTTCTCTGCTACAATGTTTGTTCCCATGATCACTTGGCCCCGAGGTGCACATGCTACAAGCTGAGCGCTAACTGCAGGATGGACAAGGACATAGTCACTAATCTTTACTGATTGGTGTACTCACTAGCGCTGTATCCGTGTGAGGATGGCAGAAAGGCAGGTTTGAACCTCTATCATGGAGCACGTGCAAATGATGGCTTTATTCTGTTCAAGGAGGAGCTCGGAGACATACTGTGGGGGAGGGTAGAGAGACAATGTCATGGAGAGAGAATCTCACTGTTAATAAGATTTCACACTGTACTAGTGAAATTACAAGGTCAGGTCACATACAGTAGACTTGAATTCCCTTGAGCGTATGCGATTAAGGGATGATCTAATCGAGGAGTTTAAGATGATTAAAGGATTCGATAGAGTTAATAGAGAGAAACTATTTCCTCTGCTGTGGGGTGGCGGGGAGGGGGTTGGAGTCCAGAACATGGAGGCAGAACCTTAAAATGGGAGCCAGGCCGTTCAGGGGCGATGTCGGGAAGCACTTCCTCACACAAAGGGGAGCGGAAATCCGGAACTCTCTCCCACAAAGAGCTGTTGAGGCTGGGGGTCAATTAAAAATGTAAAAACTGAGATTGATAGATTTTTGTTGGGTGAGGGGATTAAGGGTTACGGAACCAAGGTGGGTAGATGGAGTTAAGATACAGATCAGACATGAGCTAAATGAATGGATGGACAGACTGTAGGGGCTGGATGGCCACCCCCCTGATCCTGTATGAGTCTCAGGAGTGAAAGGACTATTGTCAGGCCTGGAGGAGGGGGCAATCCCAGGCTGAGGGGCCTGGAGGAGGGGGCAATCCCAGGCTGAGGGGCCTGGAGGAGGGGGCAATCCCAGGCTGAGGGGCCTGGAGAACTCCAAGGGGACAGTCAGCTGAGTCAACAGACACGTGAGCTGGAGCAGCCTTTGCCCTAGAGCACAGATACATCAATCCAAGTGAATCATCTTTGCAAAGTGTGATGTTTGCCTTTAACATTTATGCTTTTTTGAAAAATGATATTTAATTAAAAAGAAGTGTTATATTAAAAAGCTGACAGTAGGGTTTGCTAAGTGCCGGATGTATTGTCCTCTGGTGTAGAATAAGGAATAACACAGGAGGCTGGGGTTCAGAAGCAGATAGCTGTGTGTGTGTGCGTGTTCTTAATTGCTAAGTGACAAAATACTTCAAATGGTGACACAAATGGCAGCATCATTATTCGGGACTTTAGAGGCTTTTGATCCAGCGGCTTATGGACCTTGTCGTTTATGTTGAGCAAGTGGAACAGTTTTTCGTTGGGAATGAAGTTGAAGGGGAAAAGCAGGCCTCAGTGTTTCTGACAGTCATCACAATGAAAAATTTCAATTAACTGAGAAATCTCATTGCTCCTGACAAACCAGCAGGTAAAAGCTTTAAAGAGCTTGTGGACGTTTTGAGAAAGCACTTCCATCCCGGAGCAGCAACGACTGGCTGAGAGATTCAAGTTTCACTGAAGAGAGCAGCCATGAGAGTGAGTCGGATTCCCAGGTCCTGCCCGAGTTGAGAAAATCAGTGGAGCATTGCGACTTTAAAGGTTACCTGGAAGAAGCGTTGCGTGATCGCCTGGTTTGCGGACTAAGGAATGAAAGAATTTGGTCGTAGATTGTTAGCGGAGCAAGAGTTGACACTGTGGAAAGCATTCGAGATGGCACAAAGCATAAAAATGGCAGAGAAACAAGCTGGAGATTTGAAAGCGCATTTTAACAACGCTGAAGTTAAAATAGTAGAGTCCGGGTACACTCGCTTTCAAGCATGTTGCCGCTGTAATGGAATTGGGCTTAATGCAGAAGCCTGTGAGTGGAAAACCGCTGATTGTCACTACTGTGGAAAAAAAGGACACATACAGCGTGCATGTAGATCAGAGGCTGATCACAGTAAGGCAGTACCGCCAAGAAAACAGCGTCACGAGGAGCACACAGACAAGTCACGCTTGAAAATAAACAGGCAGTTTAAAAAGACGCATTACTTGGAAACAAAATACAAAAGTAATGCAAGTCCCGGCGAGACGGAAGGTGAAACTAACAGCGACATTGAGGAAGAGCAATTGTATTGCATTCAGTCTCATCTGAAACTAGGTGAAGGACTAAATGTTGGCATTGCTTTAAACGGCTAAATGGTTGAAATGGAGGTTGGCACTGGAACATCTGTTTCTATTGCTTCAGAGAAGACATGGGAGGAAATTTCCAAGAAATGCCCTTTGGAGAAAACCCTCCTCCGGCTTAGCACCTACACTGGTGAGGCCTGGGAATATACTTGGAAAAAGGTCCATTCAAATAGCAAGGTTGCCACTTTTCATTGTGAAAAGTGATCGCCCATCGCTTAAGGGCAGGAACTGGCTAAAGGAAATTCGGCTGGACTGGAATAAAATAAATAAAGTGCATTGCAGCCCCATGTTGCAGTCCTTGTTAGACATACTGATGTCTTCAGAGAAGTTCTTCAAGTTATTAAAGACATTGTAGCCAAACTTGCAGTGAAGTCCGAAGCTTCTCCAAGGTTCTTCAAAGCACATTCAGTTCCCCACTCAATGCAACAGGAAATCGAGCAGGGACTAGAACAAACTGAAAACTTTGCGATAAGTGAGAAAGTTGATTACGCAAAGGGGCAGTTCCAATTAGTCCCAGTAGTGAAGGATGGCAGGTCTATCCGAATATCAAATCACCACTAATCCTTTCCTGGAAGTGCATCAGTACCCTCTACCGAAAATTGAGGACCTGTTTGCTGCTCTGAATGGAGGCGAATTATTTACAAAGCTCGACCTGTCACAGGCATTTTTACAAATGCAGCTGAGTGAAAATTCCAGGAAGTTTTACAACCATCAGCGCACACACAGGGGTCTCGATCAATACAACGATGACCATTCAGAATCACGTCATCACCAGCCTTATTCCAGCAGGACCATGGACAAAATACTGCAGGGGTCTCCCTGGTGTAATCTGCTTCCAGGCAACAAGCTCATCACCGGGAAATACCTCCCAACTCATTTCCAGAACTTAGACAGGGTCCTGCATAGACTGGAAAAATACAGCATCCGCTGTAAGAAATCCAAATGCTCATTCCTGAAGCCCTCAGGGGTGTACCTGGGACATGTGATCAATGAAACTGGCCTCTCAGCCTCACTGAGAAAGGTGGAGGCAGTGGTGAATACACCACAGCCCAAAAACATTAAGGAGCTTTGTTCGTTTTTAGGGACTGGTGAATTACTACAGCAAGTTCATTTCCAGTTTGGCTACCAAGACAGCACCACTGAATAACCTGCTGAAGAAGAATGCAAAATGGGGCAGGTCACAAGCCTGTCAGGAACGTTTCGAGGAACTCAAGCAAGAGCTCACTTCTGCTAAAGTCCTGGCACATTTCAATGAAAAGTTACCTGTCAGCCCGGTTTGTGATGCATCTGGATATGGTGTTGGAGCTGTCATCTCCCACACATTTCCTGATGGCAGTGAAAGGCCCATTGCCTACACCTCACACACATTGTCCAAGGCAGAACAAAATTATGCCCAAATTGAGAAGGAAGCTCTTGGACTGATCTATAGAATCAACAAGTTCCACCAATATTCCTATGGGCGTAAATTCACATTAATTACAGATCACAAGCCTTTGACCTGGTTGCTTAGCCCAAAGTCACAAACCCTGACACTTGCCACTGCACGCCTACAAAGGTGGGCACTGATCTTATCTGCTCACCAGTGCGAAACGACATTTTGCTGTACTGAGAATCATGGAAATGCAGATGCACTTTCCAGATTTCCGTTACACCACAGCTCCACAAGCCAATGTGAAGTCACTGCTTTCAATGTGACCCTGATAGACATAGATATTCAAGCGGATCAAATTCAACTGGAAACGCAGAGGGATGCTGTGCTCTCCAAAGTTTACCTGTACGCACAGAAGGGTTGGTGTGTACCACAAGAAGTGACTACTGAGCTTAAAACTTACTACCTGCGTAGATTTGAGCTGATTCTGCAGGATGGTTGTTTGTTATGGGGAATCAGAGATGTTATTCCTCCAAAATTCCAAACACAAGTGTTAGAAGAACTTCACCTCGGTCACATGGGAATCGTCAAAATGAAAGCATTGGCTCATCTACATGTATGGCGGCCACACCTGGAGAAAGACATCGAGGGCGTGGTCAGCGATTGCCTTCCATGCCAAGAAATGAAGTCTTCTCCTGCGCCTGCCCCATTACATCCGTGGGCTTGGCCTGACCACCCATGGCAGAGACTTCATGTGGACTTTGCCGGACCACTTCTCAGAGTTCCTGAGTGTGGTGGACACCCTCACAAAGTGGCCTCGTTGACCACTTCAGCAAAGACCATTGATGCTCTTTCGGATTGCCGGAGCGATCGTGTCTGACATTGGCACACAGTTCACATCATGTGAATTCCAAATATTGCTGAAAAACAATGGGACCAAGCAGATTCTCACCTCGCCTTCCCACCCACCCTCAAATGGTGAAGTGGAGCACTTTGTCCAGACATTCAAAACAGCCACATTGAAGGGGAGGACGCAAACAGATTGGAAGGTGAAGCTAAAGAACTTTCTGATGATGTATCATAACACTCCACATTCAACAACAGGCGTATCTCCTGCTGAGCTGATGTTTGGAAGATGACTGCGTACTGGAATGGATTTGGTTTGTCCGGTTTTGAAAGGAAAGATTGGTTCAAGGCAACTTGATCAGAAAAGGTCACATGACACAAGTAAACCCGCTGGTGGGTTTAATCTGGATCAGTCTGTTTGGGTCTGAGATTACTGTGGGACACCAAAGTGGCTCCTGGGAAGAATCATCAAGCCTCGAGGATCACTGACCTATGATGTTGAATCTTCCTGTACAATCTGGAAGAGACACACTGACCAGATTAGAGAAGCCAAATCCAAGGAACCAAATTTCCAGGGATCTCCAGTCACAGTGGAAGATTTCTGGGAAACATCTGTTCCAGTTGGTGAAACCCAACTTGATTCAACTGACAAACCTGTAGCGCCTGTAGCTGCGACTGTTGAACCTGAACAGAAACCAGTAAAACAGCAGAACCTTCCATTCCTAAGCAAACAAGCTGAGATATCTAAGCCAACACTCCTCTCTGGACCAAAGGGAATCTGCAAACCGCCTGACCGATTTGCTCCTGGATAAAGGGGGAGGAGAAGTGATGTTTCTGTCTAATGTTTATGCATTTTTGTAAAAGGACATTTTAGTTAAAAGGAAGTGTTATATAAAAAACCTGACAGTAGGATGTGCTAAATCCCGGATGTATTGCCCTCTGGTGTAGAATAAGGAACAAAATGACTTCCTATTTTTTTACACAGGAAGCTTGGGTTCAGAAGAAGACAGCTGTGTGTGTGTGTGTCTGCGTGTGTGTGTGTGTCTGAGTGTGTCTGCGTGTGCGTGTCTGAGTGTGTCTGCGTGTGTGTGTGTGTATGTGTCTGCGTGTGTGTGTGTCTATGTGTCTGCGTGTGTGTGTGTCTATGTGTCTGCGTGTGTGTCTGCATGTGTGTGTGTGTCTGCGTGTGTGTGTGTGTCTGCGTGTGTGTGTGTGTCTGCGTGTGTGTGTGTGTCTGCGTGTGTGTGTGTGTGTCTGCGTGTGTGTGTGTCTGCGTGTGTGTGTGTGTCTGCGTGTGTGTCTGCGTGTGTGTGTGTGTCTGCGTGTGTGTGTCTGCGTGTGTGTGTCTGCGTGTGTGTGTCTGCGCGTGTGTGTGTGTCTGCGCGTGTGTGTGTGTCTGCGTGTGTGTGTGTGTCTGCGTGTGTGTGTGTGTGTCTGTCTGCGTGTGTGTGTGTCTGCGTGTGTGTGTGTCTGCGTGTGTGTGTGTGTCTGCGTGTGTGTGTGTGTCTGCGTGTGTGTGTGTCTGCGTGTGTGTGTGTGTCTGTCTGCGTGTGTGTGTGTCTGCGTGTGTGTGTGTCTGCGTGTGTGTGTGTGTCTGCGTGTGTGTGTCTGCGTGTGTGTGTGTCTGCGTGTGTGTGTGTCTGCGTGTGTGTGTGTGTCTGCGTGTGTGTGCGTGTCTGCGTGTGTGTGCGTGTCTGCGTGTGTGTGCGTGTGCGTGTCTGCGTGTGTGTGTCTGCGTGTGTGTCTGCGTGTGTGTGTGTGTCTGCGTGTGTGTGTGTCTGCGTGTGTGTGTGTGTGTGTGTCTGCGTGTGTGTGTCTGCGTGTGTGTGTGTGTGTCTGCGTGTGTGTGTGTGTGTGTGTCTGCGTGTGTGTGTGTGTGTCTGCGTGTGTGTGTGTGTGTCTGCGTGTGTGTGTGTGTGTCTGCGTGTGTGTGTGTGTGTGTGTCTGCGTGTGTGTGTGTGTGTGTCTGCGTGTGTGTGTGTGTCTGCGTGTGTGTGTGTCTGCGTGTGTGTGTGTGTGTGTCTGCGTGTGTGTCTGCGTCTGTGTGTGTGTGTGTGTGTCTGCGTGTGTGTGTGTCTGCGTGTGTGCGTGTGTATGTGTGTGTGTGTGTGTGTGCGTGCGTGTGTGTGTATGTGTGTGTGTGTGTGTGCGTGCGTGTGTGTGTATGTGAGTGTGTGTGTGTGCGTGCGTGTGTGTGTATGTGAGTGTGTGTGTACGTGCGTGTGTGTGTATGTGAGTGTGTGTGTGTGCGTGCGTGTGTGTGTATGTGAGTGTGTGTGTGTGCGTGCGTGTGTGTGTATGTGAGTGCGTGTGTGTGTGTGAGTGTGTGTGTGTGCGTGCGTGTGTGTGTATGTGAGTGTGTGTGTGTGCGTGCGTGTGTGTGTATGTGAGTGTGTGTGTGTGTGTGCGTGCGTGTGTATGTGAGTGTGTGTGCGTGCGTGCGTGTGTATGTGAGTGTGTGTGTGTGTGTGCGTGCGTGTGTGTGTGTGTATGTGCGTGTGTGTGTGTCTGCGTGTGTGTGTGTCTGCGTGTGTGTGTGTCTGCGTGTGTGTGTGTCTGCGTGTGTGTGTGTCTGCGTGTGTGTGTGAGCGTGTGTGTCTGCGTCTGCGTGTGTGTGTGTCTGCGTGTGTGTGTGTCTGCGTGTGTGTGTGTCTGCGTGTGTGTGTGTGTGTCTGCGTGTGTGTGTGTGTGTCTGCGTGTGTGTGTGTCTGCGTGTGTGTGTGTCTGCGTGTGTGTCTGCGTCTGCGTGTGTGTCTGCGTGTATTCGTAATTGTTAAGAAGTGACATAACGCTTCACAAAGAAACACAGACAAGGATTGAGGTAACACAGGAGGTGGTCATTCAGCCCACTGTGACTATGGTGGCAACATGAAAGTTTCCCCACAGTCCTGCAAATTTCTCCTTTTCGAGTATTTATCTCATTCCCCACCTTTTGAAAGTTCCTATTGAATCTGCTTCCACCGCCCTTTCAGGCAGCGCCTTCCAGATCACAACAACTCGCTGTGTAAAAAAAAAACATTCTCCTTATCTCCCCCTCTGGCTCTTTTCCCGATTCTCTTCAATCTGTGTCCCTCTGGTTACTGACCCTCCTGCCACTGGGAACAGTTTCTCCTTATTCACTCGATCCAAACCCTTCCTGATTTTGAACGCCTCGATTCAATCTCCCCCTTAACCTTCTCTGCTCTAAGGAGAACAATCCCAGCTTCTCCCAGTCTCTCCACATGAACTGAGGTCCCTCATCCCTGGGAGCATTCCAACAAATCTCCTCCGCACCCTCTTCGAGACCTTGACATCCTTCCTAAAGTGTGGGGCCCAGAATTGGACAGGATCCTCCCGCTGGGGTCTAACCCGTGTTTGGAAAGGGTTTCACATCTCAGCCTTGCTTTTGTACTCTATTCCTGTATAAAGTCAAGGATCCCCTATGCCTGTTTAACAATTTTCTCAACCTGTCCTGCCACATTGAAAGATTAGTGTATGTACATTCCCAAGTCTCTCCGTTCCTTCACCCCGTTTATAATGAAACCATTAACTTTCTATAGTCTCTTCTCATTCTTCCCAACAAAAGTGACCATTTCATACGTCCTTTGGACACATGTATTGCCCTCTGACTCCCACTGCATTAGGGGCTCCATCTACCAATATCTCGCCCAATTTAACAGGTGCCAGTTCAGACAGTAAACATCAGTGTGATATTCGACTATTAGTTGCCTCGCAGCAGTGTTCAATCTGGCCCTGGGGAGGGGTGAGGGTAGGAGGCGATGGAAAGGGGGATAGAGGAGGCTGGGGGTAGCAGGCAATAGCTGTTGGTCCGGGTGTAACTCTATCTAAGGGTTGGGAGGGTGGAATGGGAAGCAGATAAACAACACCCACCATGGTTAACAAAAGCCAACAGGAAACGGCTGCTGCGGTGCTGCTGTTGGATTACGTACCTGGCCCTGCCAGTCCACAGTGTTCACCATGATCACTGACTCTGGTACTGTGGTGTCGGACACCAGGATCTGATTTAACTGATCATAAACCACTTTACGAGGAACCTGGAGGGAGAATTGTAAAACGACATTAACATCGAAACATCTGACAGGGAAGGAATTCAGCCCCAATCCCGGGATTCACCGCAACTCCTGCTCCTGTTACCTGGATACTGAGTTCTGGAGATCTCTCACTGT
This sequence comes from Cetorhinus maximus, assembly GCF_964194155.1. Lineage (NCBI taxonomy): Eukaryota > Metazoa > Chordata > Chondrichthyes > Lamniformes > Cetorhinidae > Cetorhinus > Cetorhinus maximus. The sequence goes on along the minus strand of NW_027599096.1, from coordinate 17,659 downwards.
CAGAGCTGTTAGCCCTCTCACCCTGTGCCCGGGACACCTGTCTGTCCTTCAGTGGAGTCCTCCTGTGCTTTGGAGTGTGGACAATGTCAGCCTTACTGAAACACAGAATAACAACACATCACCACTAGCCCAGTGAGAGTCAGTGTGTGTGGGACCCGTACCCCAGTGAGAGTCAGTGTGTGTGGGACCCGTACCCCAGTGAGAGTCAGCGTGTGTGGGACCCGTACCCCAGTGAGAGTCAGCGTGTGTGGGACCCGTACCCCAGTGAGAGTCAGTGTGTGTGGGACCCGTACCCCAGTGAGAGTCAGTGTGTGTGGGACCCGTACCCCAGTGAGAGTCAGTGTGTGTGGGACCCGTACCCCAGTGAGAGTCAGTGTGTGTGGGACCCGTACCCCAGTGAGAGTCAGTGTGTGTGGGACCCCTACCCCAGTGAGAGTCAGTGTGTGTGGGACCCGTACCCCAGTGAGAGTCAGTGTGTGTGGGACCCGTACCCCAGTGAGAGTCAGTGTGTGTGGGACCCGTACCCCAGTGAGAGTCAGTGTGTGTGGGACCCGTACCCCAGTGAGAGTCAGTGTGTGTGTGGGACCCGTACCCCAGTGAGAGTCAGTGTGTGTGGGACCCGTACCCCAGTGACAGTCAGTGTGTGTGGGACCCGTACCCCAGTGACAGTCAGTGTGTGTGGGACCCGTACCCCAGTGAGAGTCAGTGTGTGTGGGACCCGTACCCCAGTGAGAGTCGGTGTGTGTGGGACCCGTACCCCAGTGAGAGTCAGTGTGTGTGGGACCCGTACCCCAGTGAGAGTCAGTGTGTGTGGGACCCGTACCCCAGTGAGAGTCGGTGTGTGTGGGACCCGTACCCCAGTGAGTGTCAGTGTGTGTGTAGCCCGTACCCCAGTGAGAGTCAGTGTGTGTGGGACCCGTACCCCAGTGAGAGTCAGTGTGTGGGGACCCGTACCCCAGTGAGAGTCAGTGTGTGTGGGACCCGTACCCAGTGAGAGTCAGTGTGTGTGGGACCCGTACCCCAGTGAGAGTCAGTGTGTGTGGGACCCGTACCCAGTGAGAGTCAGTGTGTGTGGGACCCGTACCCCAGTGAGAGTCAGTGTGTGTGGGACCCGTACCCCAGTGAGAGTCAGTGTGTGTGGGACCCGTACCCAGTGAGAGTCAGTGGTGTGGGACCCGTACCCAGTGAGAGTCAGTGTGTGTGGGACCCGTCACCAATCACCTGGGAGACGCAAAGATCTGAGAGTCTGATTTGCCGCTTTTTGGAAGCGCTTTGGTTTTGTCGAGGATGGTTCCGGAAGTGTTGAGTTCACTGTGCAACTCTTGTTCAGTCAACTCCTGTTGGAACAATTCAACAAGTCAATACACGCTCCGGCCATTGGGATCCAATTCTAAACCGCACAGGATAATGGGAATCGGAGGGAGGTGCAGGACATGTAGAAAGAGAGTGAGAAAGGCAGACCAACAGTGCGGCACTCCCTCAGCACTGACCCTCCGACAGTGCGGCACTCCCTCAGCACTGACCCTCCGACAGTGCGGCACTCCCTCAGCACTGACCCTCCGACAGTGCGGCGCTCCCTCAGCACTGACCCTCCGACAGTGCGGCGCTCCCTCAGCACTGACCCTCCGACAGTGCGGCGCTCCCTCAGCACTGACCCTCCGACAGTGCGGCGCTCCCTCAGCACTGACCCTCCGACGGTGCGGCGCTCCCTCAGCACTGACCCTCCGACAGTGCGGCGCTCCCTCAGCACTGACCCTCCGACAGCGCGGCGCTCCCTCAGTACTGACCTCCGACAGCGCGGCACTCCTCAGTACTGACCCTCCGACAGTGGGGCGCTCCCTCAGCACTGACCCTCCGACAGTGCGGCACTCCCTCAGCACTGACCATCCGACAGTGCGGCGTTCCCTCAGTACTGACCCTCTGACAGTGCGGCGCTCCCTCAGCACTGACCCTCCGACAGTGCGGCGCTCCCTCAGTACTGACCCTCCGACAGTGCGGCGCTCCCTCAGTACTGACCCTCCGACAGTGCGGCGCTCCCTCAGTACTGACCCTCCGACAGTGCGGTGCTCCCTCAGTACTGACCCTCCGACAGTGTGGCGCTCCCTCAGCACTGACCCTCTGACAGTGCGGCACTCCCTCAGCGCTGACCCTCCGACAGTGCAGCGCTCCCTCAGTACTGACCCTCCGACAGTGCGGCGCTCCCTCAGTACTGACCCTCCGACAGTGCGGCGCTCCCTCAGTACTGACCCTCCGACAGTGCGGCGCTCCCTCAGTACTGACCCTCCGACAGTGTGGCGCTCCCTCAGCACTGACCCTCTGACAGTGCGGCGCTCCCTCAGCACTGACCCTCCGACAGTGCGGCGCTCCCTCAGCACTGACCCTCCGACAGTGCGGCGCTCCCTCAGCACTGACCCTCCGACATGCAGAGTTCCCTTCGTACTGTGCTTTGGCTTGGATTATGGGGGTCCAATCTCTGGACTGTGTCTCAATGCTATGAGGGTCTGACTGCAAAGCGGGTGGCACACACTGAGACTTGCTGACACCTCTAAACCCGAGCCTACCCGCCCAGAGCTGAGGTTTCTGATGCTGGACTTTACCAGAGCCTCAGCCTCTGCCATCACCTCCTCCTGGAGTTTGCTGCGGGATGCTCGAAGTTTTTCCGACGGCAACGCCTCCATCTGGTCGGCACGGGAATGGGGAAAAGCAAAAAGTGGGAATATTAGACCGTCTGTTTCCTGTGTCTACATCTCCCCACCCCCACCCCCCCTCCCCAATTCCTGATCCATCAGCTCAAACACCCCAGCCCAAGATGATTCCTGGATACCACTGACCGTGTCACTCACCGGGCTGCTAACTCCTTATTGAGGCTGCCTTTACTGTTCAGGCTTCCGATCTCCGTCTGTGAACTGGACTGAGACATCCCCTCGAAAAACGGCCTGAGGAAGTGAGAAAAAAATGAGAAAGGAAGGAGAGAGAGAGAGAGAGAGAGAGAGACTGTCAGGGAGAGAAATGGAGTGAGAGGGAGACAGCAAGAGAGAGAGAGAGGGAAACAGGGAGGGGAGACAGTGTGAGAATGTGTGCCAGAGTGAGTAGGAAAGTCAGAGAGGGACAGGGGGAGTTGGAGATGGGAATTATGTACATTGTGACAGACAGCGCAAAAACAGACCATTCAGCCTAACCAGTCCATGCTGGAGTTTCTACTCCACTGGAGACTTCTCCCATCTTTCCTCATCTAAATCTATCATCGTGACCTCCTATTCCTGTCACCCTCATGTGTTTATCCAGCTTCCCCCTAATGTATCGACACTATTCACCTCGACCACTCCCCGTGGGAGCGAGTCCCACATTCTCCCCACTCCCCGTGGGAGCGAGTCCCACATCTCCCCACTCCCTGTGGGAGCGAGTCCCACATTCTCCCCACTCCTGTGGGAGCAAGTCCCACATTCTCCCCACTCCCCGTGGGAGCGAGTCCCACATTCTCCCCACTCCCTGTGGGAGCGAGTCCCACATTCTCCCCACTCCCTGTGGGAGCGAGTCCCACATTCTCCCCACTCCCTGTGGGAGCGAGTCCCACATTCTCCCACTCCCTGTGGGAGCGAGTCCCACATTCTCCCCACTCCCTGTGGGAGCGAGTCCCACATTCTCCCCACTCCCTGTGGGAGCGAGTCCCACATTCTACCCACTCTCTGGGTGAAGAAGTTTCTCCTGAATTCAACATTGGATTTATTAGTGACTGTCTCATATCGATGGGCCCCTAGTTCTGCTCTTCTCCACAAGGGAAAACATTCTCTCTCTATCCACTCGATCAAAACTTTTCAGAATTTTAAAGACCTCCATTAGGTCACCCCTCAGCCTGTCAATCCTTCCCCGATATGTATACCCATAGATTTCTGGAATGATCCTTGCAAACCTCTCTGCCCCTCTCCAGTGCCTCTATATCCTTTTTATAATATGCTGACCAGAACTGTACAAAGCGCTCAAAGTGTGGCCTAACCTAGGTTCGATACAGCTTAGCATAATTTCCATACTTTTCAATGCTGTCCCTTCAGAAATAAAGCCCAGTGCTTGGATTGGTTTGTTCTGGCCTTGCTAACCTCTGGAGTAACCTTAGTGATTGGTGTATTTGTACTTTGAGATGCCTTTGTTCATCTACCCCACCGAGACTCACTGTTTCCAAGCAATGTGCCCTCCCTATTCTTCCGACCAAAATGTACTAACTCCATGTTTATCTGTGTTAAATTCCTTTTGCTCATTCTGCAAGTTTCTCAAGTCCTCCTGTAATTTGCTCCTCGGTATTGACAATAAGCCCCCCCGCCAATTTTGTGTCATCTGCACATGTAGAAAAAACGGGTTTTAGATTCCAAAGTCCAAATCATTAATGCATGTTGTGAGCGGGCGGTAGTCCCAGCACCGATCCTTCCGGAACTCCTCTTCTCACCATCTGTCACCCTGAATAATGGCCCTTTACTCCCACTCGCTGCTTTGACCTGAAGGGAGCTAGCAATCCATTCTGGCACTGATCCCCTGGCTCCACGTTCTCTGACCTTATTCATGCCTCTATTGTGGGCACCTTCCCGCAGGCCTTGTGAAAATCCAGGTACATTACACCGACTGCATTACCATCGTCTGCTCGCTCCATTACCCTCCTCAACAATTCAACAAAGTTGGCCAAGCAAGGCTGCCCTTTTGACATCCATACTGACTATTCATTATTATTTTTCACATTTCTAGACGTTCTTCTATTCTCTCCTTTAGTAAGGATTTCATTATTTGATGTTAAGCTGACTGGTCTATAATTCCCTGGACCTGTTCTGTCCCCGTCTTAAACATTAGCTATCCACCAGTCCTCTGGCACTGCATCTATTTCTCATGAAGTATTCGAGTGATTCTTATTGAAGAGAATGGGTGAAAAGGGTCAGGTAGGCAGGTTCAGACTGAGCAGAGGCTAAGGATGAAACCTCCGATAGAGACAGGAAGCAAGGCACAGTCAAATCAGAATGGCATCTTCAGGCTCCCAACATTCACAGGTCCTGGGTTAGGAGTGGGAGTACAGCTCCTAGCCACTGGGAACCTGCCTGCACCTCAGAGATTACTCACAAGAGAAAGAGGATTGAAATATATCAGAGAGAACTCATGCCTCAACCTCATAATAGCAGATA
>NW_027599096.1:2500-7500 GCF_964194155.1 Cetorhinus maximus | reverse complement strand
GGGACCCGTACCCCAGTGAGAGTCAGTGTGTGTGGGACCTGTACCCCAGTGAGAGTCAGCACCTTCAGCTGGAAGGTTCTGGAATTACCTGTCCTTGTAATGGATCATCACTGACTTCCTGCTCAGAAGAGAAGCTGTCATCCTCATCCTCTGAGTAATTGTCGATATCTGGGGATCGATCTGCTGAGAAGGAAAGCAATCTCTCAGCTTCGCCGTCACGTTCCAGATCCCCTCAGGCAATGTACTGGCAGCTAACGTCACTATAACATCATAGTCCTCTAACAGCACTGGCTTTCGCTAGAGTTACCAACACTAGTTTGACACACTCGCAGAATGAGACAGCAAAGCAAAGGCCATTCAGCCCATCGTACCTGTGCTGGCCCTTTGAAAGATCTATCCAATTAGTCCCACTCCCCCTCCCCCGCTCTCTCTCCCCTCCACAGTCCTGCAAATTTCTCCTTTTCGAGTATTTATCCAATTCCCCCCTTTTGAAAGTTCCTATTGAATCTGCTTCCACCGCCCTTTCAGGTAGCGCCTTCCAGATCACAACAACTCGCTGTGTCAAAAAAAACATTCTCCTCATCTCCCCCTCTGGCTCTTTTCCCGATTCTCTTCAATCTGTGTCCCTCTGGTTACCGACCCTCCTGCCACTGGAAACAGTTTCTCCTTATTCACTCGATCCAAACCCCTTCCTGATTTTGAACGCCTCGATTCAATCTCCCCCTTAACCTTCTCTGCTCTAAAGGAGAACAATCCCAGCCTCTCCCAGTCTCTCCACATGAACTGAGATCCCCTCATCCCTGGGAACGTTCTAGTAAATCTCCCTCCCCCGCACCCTCTCCGAGACCTTGACATCCTTCCTAAAGCGTGGGGCCCAGAATTGGACAGGATCCTCCCGCTGGGGTCTAACCTGCATTTATAAAGGTTTAGATTAACTTCTCTTCTGCTCTATTCCTCTATTTATAAAGCCAGGGATTGCATATTTTTCACAGCTTTCTCAACTTGTCCCTGCCACCATCAATAATTTGTCTGCAGACACTCCCAGGTCTTTCTGTTCCTGCAACTCTTTTAGAATTGTCCTATTTAGTTTATATTGCTGGCGAATTATCACCTCACCACCTGCCTCTAACAGCCCCACCTGGTTAAATGGCTATTTTGTTCCTCATCTCTGATCTTTCTCTGACTAATAAGCTCATCGGATGTTCCGAATAAAATGAAGGAATACGGTTTTATTTCCACACCCTCCACGATTATTCTCCGGGAGGTTAATGTTCCACTGCCGGAGGCCGGAAGCAGCCACAGGATTCCCGGGCCTCATCCGTCAAGGCCAGGCTAGGAAACATGGCCAGCAGCTCAACGGGGCAGCGGGCTGCCCAGAGCAGGAAAGGCCCAGGCCTCATCCCCGGCCTGTGCTGGGTTCACCGACCTCGCCTGAGGGAAAGAGCTTCGGGGCTAGAATTTACCTGTGTCCCCGAGTCAGGGAAAGACCAGGAGGTTTAAAAAAAAAACATAAACCAGCCTGGGCTCTAACTCCCGGCTACTTGTCCGATGACAAGCCTAAATATGCACAGCATCCTGCTGAGCAGTGACGCCCCCCACAGTCGACCATCCGCGTCGACATTCACTGCTGGTTGAGGTTTGTGCCTGATAATCCCTACACCACAGGAAGAGGCGCTGGGGGAGTGAATACACTGACCTGACATCTTCACTTTCGGGCCTTCATGGTCAATAGGCTGACTGGACAAGGAGTAAATCCTTACTTCAGCAACCAGCACTGAGGCCTCCTTGACGTTACTGTGGAGACCAAGTACCTGTCCTCCCTCACTGGGATGCTGCATCACCTGAAAAAAGTGGAAAGATCAACAGAGGGTGAAGCAACAACTTACATTTATCTAGCGCCTTTCATTAACAAGCATCCCAATGCACTTCACAATTTGACCCCAAGCCACATACGGAGATGTTAGGCACAGGTGACCAAAAGCTCGGTCAAAGAAGTCGGTTTTAAGGAGCATCTTAAAAGAGGAGGGAGAGAGAGAGTCAGAGAGGTTTAGGGAGGGAATTCCAGAGCTCAGGGCCCCAGGCGGCTGAAGGCACGGCCGCCAGTGGTGGAGCGATGGGAATCGGGGGATGGTCAAGACACTGGAATTGGAGGAGCGCAGAGATCTCGGAGGGTTGTAGGGGCTGGAGGAGGTTACAGAGATGGGGAGGGTTGTAGGGGCTGGAGGAGGTTACAGAGATAGGGAGGGTTGTAGGGGCTAGAGGAGGTTACAGAGATAGGGAGGGTTGTAGGGGTTGGAGGAAGTTACAGAGATAGGGAGGGTTGTAGCGGCTGGAGGAGGTTACAGAGATAGGGAGGGTTGTAGGGGCTGGAGGAGATTACAGAGATAGGGAGAGTTGTAGGGGCTGGAAGAGGTTACAGAGATAGGGAGGGGTGTAGGGGCTGGAGGAGGTTACAGAGATAGGGAGGGTTGTAAGGGCTGGAGGAGGTTACAGAGAAAGTGAGGGTTGTAAGGGCTGGAGGAGGTTATAGAGATAGGGAGGGTTGTAAGGGCTGGAGGAGGTTACAAGATAGGGAGGGTTGTAGGGGCTAAAGGAGGTTACAGAGATAGGGAGGGTTGTAGGGGCTGGAGGAGGTTACAGAGATAGGGAGGGTTGTAGGGGCTGGAGGAGGTTACAGAGATAGGGAGGGTTGTAGGGGCTAGAGGAGGTTACAGAGATAGGGAGGGTTGTAGGGGCTGGAGGAGATTACAGAGATAGGGAGGGTTGTAGGGGGCTGGAGGAGGTTACAGAGATAGGGAGGGTTGTAGGGGCTGGAAGAGGTTACAGAGATAGAGAGGGTTGTAGGGGCTGGAAGAGGTTACAGAGATAGGGAGGGGTGTAGGGGCTGGAGGAGATTACAGAGATAGGGAGGGTTGTAGGGGGCTGGAGGAGGTTACAGAGATAGGGAGGGTTGTAGGGGCTGGAAGAGGTTACAGAGATAGAGAGGGTTGTAGGGGCTGGAAGAGGTTACAGAGATAGGGAGGGGTGTAGGGGCTGGAGGAGGTTATAGAGATAGGGAGGGGTGTAGGGGGCTGGAGGAGGTTACGGAGATAGGGAGGGTTGTAGGGGCTGGAGGAGGTTACAGAGATAGGGAGGGGTGTAGGGGCTGGAGGAGGTTACAGAGATAGGGAGGGGTGTAGGGGCTGGAGGAGGTTACAGAGATAGGGAGGGTTGTAGGGGCTGGAGGAGGTTACAGAGATAGGGAGGGGTGTAGGGGCTGGAGGAGGTTACAGAGATAGGGAGGGTTGTAGGGGTTGGAGAAGGTTACAGAGATAGGGAGGGTTTTAGGGGCTGGAGGAGGTTACAGAGATAGGGAGGGTTGTAGGGGCTGGAGGAGGTTACAGAGATAGGGAGGGGTGTAGGGGCTGGAGGAGGTTACAGAGATAGGGAGGGGTGTAGGGGCTGGAGGAGGTTGCAGAGATAGGGAGGGTTGTCGGGGTTGGAGGAGGTTACAGAGATAGGGAGGATTGTAGGGGCTGGAGGAGGTTACAGAGATAGGGAGGGTTGTAGGGGCTGGAGGAGGTTACAGAGATAGGGAGGGTTGTAGGGGCTGGAGGAGGTTACAGAGATAGGGAGGGTTGTAGGGGCTGGAGGAGGTTACAGAGATAGGGAGGGGTGTAGGGACTGGAGGGGGTTACAGAGATAGGGAGGGGTGTAGGGACTGGAGATGGTTACAGAGATAGGGAGGGGTGTAGGGACTGGAGGGGGTTACAGAGATAGGGAGGGGTGTAGGGACTGGAGGGGGTTACAGAGATAGGGAGGGTTGTAGGGGCTGGAGGAGGTTACAGAGATAGGGAGGGTTGTAGGGGCTGGAGGAGGTTACAGAGATAGGGAGGGTTGTAGGGGCTGGAGGAGGTTACAGAGATAGGGAGGGGTGTAGGGGCTGGAGGAGGTTACAGAGATAGGGAGGGGTGTAGGGGCTGGAGGAGGTTACAGAGATAGGGAGGGGTGTAGGGGCTGGTGGAGGTAGGGAAACTATGGGCTGGATCTTTATAGTGGGGGGTGGGGCCGATATGGGCTGATGTCGGTGGAACTCCTGCTGTTACCCTGTGTCATTTCCATGTTCAGGTTGGTGGGGGTGTAACTCTTTTGAGTCAAAACAATTAACTAAATTAACAATAACAAGGGAGAAATTAAGCACAGCCCCTAAGTCAGGTCAGCTGTAAAACCAAGGACAAAGTTTAAAGGAAACTTACAAACATTAAACCAAAATGTGATTAAAGGGGTCAACAAAACACCCAGTCCCCGCGGTGCCCACCGGGTATGGAGGCCTCGATGGTGCCGGCAGACACCACGTGCTCCCTCTCCAGGGACACCCGGCCGCGAACGTAGCCGCGGAAGAGGGACAAACAATCGGGCAGGACTCCCCCCTCGATCGCCCGCTGCCTGGACCTGTTGATGGCCAACTTGGCCATGCCCAGGAGCAGGTTCACGAGGAGGTCCTCCTCCTTCCCGACCCCCTTCCGCACCGGGTGTCCGTAGATCAGGAGCGTGGGACTGAAGTGCAAACAAAATAGTAACAAAAGGTTTTTTAAATAACTAAAAAGGGAGTGCAGCCTAAGACACCCTATATATGCATGGTCCACGGACTCCACAAGACCGCAAAAAGGGCAAGTGTCCTGGGAGTCCGTGAACCTAAACATTCTCCTATTGTAGGGGACTGCTGCATGCAACACCCTCCAACCCAGGTCCCCGATAGAAAGAGGGAGAACACCTCCGTAGAGGGCCTCCCATCAGGGGCCTCCCCTGCCGGATGGCAACAAGGCACGCCAGGGCGTGTCCGGGCGGCGGACCAGGGCGAGAAAATGGAAGGTGTGCAGCAGCAGTCCGTACAGAAAACCCCTCCGCGCCGTGCCAAATGGCACAGAGGGCATGTCCCCGAGGCGGCTCATATTATTGCGGGGCACCGGCACCCGAGGGAGGGTTCGGGGCTTGGGGCCAATGTGGAATTCCGTCCGAAC
>NW_027599095.1:0-31542 GCF_964194155.1 Cetorhinus maximus | reverse complement strand
CTGACTATCTCACACACACGCACATACACACTGACTCTCTCACATACACACTGACTCTCTCACATACACGCACATACAAACTGACTCTCTCACATACACGCACATACACACTGACTCTATCACACACACGCACATACACACTGACTCACATACACGCACGTACACACTGACTCACATACACGCACAGACACACTGACTCTCTCACATACACGCACATAAACACTGACTCTCTCACAAACACGCACAAACACACTGACTCTCACATAAACGCACATACAGACTGACTCTCTCACAAACACGCACATACACATTGACTCTCTCACATACACGCACATACACACTGACTCTCTCACATACACGCACATACACACTGACTTACGAACATACACGCACATACACACTTACTCTCACATACACGCACATACACACTGACTCTCTCACATACACACTGACTCTCTCTCATACACGCACATACACACTGACTCTCTCACATACACACTGACTCTCTCACATACACACTGACTCTCTCACATACACGCACATACACACTGATTCTCTCAAACACACGCACAAAAACACTGACTCTCACACACACACGCACATACACACTGACTCTCTCACATACACACTGACTCTCTCACCTCTGTACACACACACTGAATCCCTCACTTACACGCACGTACACACTGACTCTCTCACATACACGCACATACACACTACTCACATACACGCACATAGACACTGACTCACATACACGCACATACACACTGAATCTCTCACATACACGCCTACACACTGACTCTCTCACCACACACGCACAGACAGTCATGAAGCTAGTAAAATATATAATATTTCTGGAAAAGATTTTTCTTTTAAAATAGAGGTTTAGTCTATGGGTGTGTCTTAATTGGATAAAAGCCAGTTAGTCTGGGTGCTTTGATGTGTAGTAGTTTTGAGATGTAAGAGAAGTAGAGTGCATTTGCATTTTCTTAAATAGAGCATTCAAGAACGGGTGTGAAATCTGGCACCTATCTAGCAGAGACCAAGCAATATGTTTATATTACTAATAAAATTGGTACTAGGAAAGGGGTTTTATTGTTAGAAGAGGCTGGCGATACAATGAGAATTTACATTCAATGAGCTAGGTATAACAGACAGCAGTTTTGTGTGTGCAGGGCAGAGGCAATGTAAGATCAAAGCAGCTGTAAGCCCACAACTGTCTCCACAGGAACCAAAGTGAAAGGAACTTCATTTTGAATTTGTAATGCTTTGCCTGGTGTTTGCAGAAAGTCTATGGGTTGCTGTTGCCTTAATGCAGGTTTGTTAGGGAATTTGTTAAAAGTTATGATAGTAGTAATTTGTAGCCATGTGTATATATTTAACTTGTGTAAATTAATAAAATGTTTCATTTAGTTTAATGTAAAACATCAATGACTGGTGGTCTGATTCCTGAATTTAGAGTCGCAACTCAAACATACCACTTAAAATTATAGGTTATGACAGTTGTTTAAAGTTTCCCTCTGGGATTTTTAAATAACTTAGCTTTACCAACTGCTGTGTTATAACACAGACACACACATGCTCTCAATCTCCCTCTCTCTCACACACACACTCTCACTTAATATTTCTCTCTCACGCGCATACAATCCCTCCTTCTCACACACACTCAAATGCTCCTGTTCATGCACATTCAATCTCTCCCTCTCTCATGCACTCACTCTCACCCTCTCACGCACACTAACACTCTCTCACTCACTCTCTCCCCCTCTCTCACACACACGCACTCAATCACTTTGTCCCAGATATAACTCACTCTCTCTCATACAGTCATTCACTGTCTCCCACTCTCACGCACACAGTCTCTCTCCCGAATTCTCACACGCATTCAATCTCTCACTCTCCCACACACATTCACTCTCTCCCTCTCACACTCATACACTCACTGACTCTCTCCCAGACAGACACTACACTCTCTCCCTCTCTCTCTTTGAGGGGAATGTACAACGAGACCTGGGTGTCCTTGTACACCAGTCGCTGAAGGTAAGCATGCAGGTGCAGCAGGCGGTAAAGAAGGCAAAGGGTATGTTGGTCTTCATAGCCAGAGGATTTGAGTACAGGAACAGGGATGTCTTGCTGCAATTGTACAGGGCCTTGGTGAGACCACACCTGGAATATTGTGTGCAGTTATGGTCTCCTTATCTGAGGAAGGATGTTCTTGCTATATAGGGAGTGCAGCAAAGGTTTACCCGACTGATTCCTGGGATGGCGGGACTGACATATGAGGAGAGAAAGGGTCGATTAGGATTATATTTGCTGGAGTTCAGAAGAATGAGGGGGGATCTCATAGAAACCTATAAAATTCTAACAGGACAAGACAGGGTAGATGCAGGAAGGATGTTCCCGATGGTAGGGGAGTCCAGAACCAGGAGTCACGGTCTGAGGATATGGGGTAGACCATTTAGGACTGAGATTAGGAGAAATTTCTTTACCCAGAGAGTGGTGAGCCTGTGGAATTCGCTACCACAGAAAGTAGTTGAGGCCAAAACATTGCATATTTTCAAGAAGGAGTTAGATGTAGCTCTTGGGGCGAAAGGGATCAAAGGGGATGGGGAGAAAGTGGGAGAAGGCTATTGAGTTGGATGATCAGCCATGATGATAATGAATGGCAGAGCAGGCTCGAAGGGCTGAATGGCCTACTCCTGCTCCTAGTTTCTATGTTTCTCTCACATGCACAAACACTTTCTCCCACTCTCACATGCACTCACTCACTCCCTCCCTCTCTTCCACACACACACTCACTCATTCTCTCCCTCTTCCATACTCACTCACTCACTCTCTGCCTCTCACAAACTCCCAGGCCCCGCAGACTCTCTCTCTCTCTCCTGGCCCTGCAGGATCTCTCTCTCCCCTCAGGCCCAACAGCCACTGTCACCCTACCCGCCTGGGTCCCACAGCCACACTCTCTCTCTCTGGGCCCTGCAGCCTCTGTCTCTCTAGCCTGGGCCCACAGCCACTCTCCCTCCCGTGGGCCCCACAGCCAAGCTCTATCCGGTGGGCCCCACAGCCACTCTCCCTCCCCTGAGTCCCACAGACACTCATTCTCCCGTGGGCCCCGCAGCCACTCTCCCTCCCCTGAGTCCCACAGACACTCATTCTCCCGTGGGCCCCGCAGCCACTCTCCCTCCCCTGAGTCCCACAGACACTCATTCTCCCGTGGGCCCCGCAGCCACTCTCCCTCCCCTGAGTCCCACAGACACTCATTCTCCCGTGGGCCCCGCAGCCACTCTCCCTCCCCTGAGTCCCACAGACACTCATTCTCCCGTGGGCCCCGCAGCCACTCTCTTTCCCGTGGGTCCCACAGCGACACTCTCTCTCTCCCTGCCCTGGGCCCCACAACAACTCTCCGTCCCCTGTGTCCCACAGACACTCACTCTCCCATGGGCCCCGCAGCCAGTCTCCCTTTCTCGCTCTCCCCTGGGCCCCACAGCCACTCTCTCTCTCTCTCTTCCACAAGGCCCCAAATCCACTCTCTCGCTCTCTCTCTCCCTCTCCTGGGCCCCACAGCCACTCTCTCTCTCTCTCTCCCCTGGGCACCGAAGCCACTCTCTCTCTCTCTCTCTCTCCTCCTCAAGGCCCCACAGCCACTCTCTCTCTCTCTCTCTCTCCCTCCTCCCCTGGGCCCCACAGCCACTCTCTCTCTCTCTCTCCCCTGGGCCTCACAGCCACTCTCTCTCTCTCTCTCTCCTCCCCAAGGCCCCACAGCCTCGCTCTCTCTCTCTCTCACTCTCTCTCCTGGGCCCGAGAGCCACTCTTTCTCTCTCTCTCCTCCCCAAGGCTCCACAGCCACTATCTCTCTTTCTCCCTCCTGAGCACCACAGCCACTCTCTCTCTCTCTCTCCCTCTCCTGGACCCCACAGCCTCTCTCTCTCAGTCTCCCTCTCTCCCCTGGACCCAACAGACTCTCTCTCTCTCCCTCTCCACTGGGCCCCACAGCCACTCTCTCTCTCTCTCACTCCCTCCCCAAGGCCCCACAGCCACTCTATCTCTCTGTCTCCTCCCAAAGGCCCGACAGCCACTCTCTCTCTCTCTCACTCTCTCCCCAAGGCGCCACAGCCACTCTCTATCTCTCTCTCTCTCTGCCTCCCCTGGACCCCACAGCCTCTCTCTCTCTCTCTCTCCCCTGGGCCCCACAGCCACTCTCTCTCTCTCTCTCTGCCTCCCCTGGACCCCACAGCCTCTCTCTCTCTCTCTCTCCCCTGGACCCCACAGCCTCTCTCTCTCTCTCTCCCCCCTGGGCCCCACAGCCACTCTCTCTCTCTCTCTCACTCTCTCCTCCCCAAGGCCCCATGGCCACTCTCTCTCTCTTTCTCTCCCCTGGGCCCCACAGCCACTCTCTCTTTCTCTCTCTGGCTCTCTCCTGGGCCCCACAGACACTCTCTCTCTCTCTGGCCCTCTCCTGGGCCCCACAGCCACTCTCTCCCTCTCTCCCTCCCCTGGGCCCCACAGCCACTCTCTCTCTCCCTGGTTCTCTCCTGGGCCCCACAGCCACTCTCTTTCTCCCTCCCTCCCCTGGGCCACACAGCCACTCTCTCTCTCTCTCACTCTCTCCCCAAGGCGCCACAGCCACTCTCTCTCTCTCTCTGGCTCTCTCCTGGGCTCCACAGACACTCTCTCTCTCTGGCCCTCTCCTGGGCCCCACAGCCACTCTCTCCCTGTCTCCCTCCCCTGGGCCCCACAGCCACTCTCTCTCTCTCCTGCACAAGGCTCCACAGCTACTCTCTCTCTCTCTCCCCTGGCCCCACAGCCTCTCTCTCTCTCTCCCTCCCCAAGGCCCCACAGCCATTCTATCTCTCTGTCTCCTCCCAAAGGCCCCACAGCCACTCTCTCTCTTTCACTCCCTCCCCAAGGCGCCACAGCCACTCTCTCTCTCTGCCTCCCCTGGACCCCACAGCCTCTCTGTCTCTCTCTCTCCCCTGGGCCCCACGGC
Organism: Cetorhinus maximus; assembly: GCF_964194155.1. Taxonomy (NCBI): domain Eukaryota; kingdom Metazoa; phylum Chordata; class Chondrichthyes; order Lamniformes; family Cetorhinidae; genus Cetorhinus; species Cetorhinus maximus. Next base: position 26,555 of record NW_027599095.1, on the reverse strand, counting down.
CACTCTCTCTCTCTTTCTCTCCCCTGGGCCCCACAGCCACTCTCTTTCTCTCTCTGGCTCTCTCCTGAGCCCCACAGCCACTCTCTTTCTCTCTCCCTCCCCTGGGCCACACAGCCACTCTCTCTCTCTCCTGCACAAGGCCCCACAGCTACTCTCTCTCTCTCTCCCCTGGGCCCCACAGCCTCTCTCTCTCTCCCTCCCTCCCCTGGGCTCCACAGCCATACACTCTCTCTCTCTCTCTCTCTATCCCATGGGCCCCACAGCCACTCTCTCTCTGTCTCTCCTCCCCAAGGCCCCATTGTGACTCTCTCCCTCTCTCTCCTCCCCAAGGCCCCATAGCCACTCTCTCTCTGTCTCTCCTCCCCAAGGCCCCATTGTGACTCTCTCCCTCTCTCTCCTCCCCAAGGCCCCACAGCCACTCTCGCTCTCTCTCTCTCTCTCCCCTGGGCCCCACAGCCACTCTCTCTCTCTCTCTCTCTCACTCTCTCCTTCCCAAGGCCCCATGGCCACTCTCTCTCTCTTTCTCTCCCCTGGGCCCCACAGCCACTCTCTCTCTCTCTCTCTCTGGCTCTCTCCTGGGCCCCACAGACACTCTCTCTCTCTCTGTCCCTCTCCTGGGCCCCACAGCCACTCTCTCTCTCTCTCTCCCCTGGGCACCAAAGCCACTCTCTCCCTCCCTCCTCCTCAAGGCCCCACAGCCACTCTCCCTCCCCTGGGCCCCACAGTCATTCTCTAACTCTCTCTCTCTCCTGGGCCCCACAGCCTTTCTCACTCTCTCTCTCTCCTGGGACCCACAGCCTCTCTCTCTCTCTCCTCCCCAAGGCCCAACAGCCACTCTCTCTCTCTCTCCTCCCCTTGGCCCCACAGCCACTCTCTCTCTCGGGTTCTCCCCTGGGCCCCAGCCTCTCTCTCTCTCTCTCTCTCTCTCCCCTGGGCCCCACAGCCACTCTCTTTCTGTCTCTCACCTGGGCCCCACAGCTACTCTCCCTCTCTCTCCTCCCCAAGGCCCCACAGCCGCTCTCTCTCTCTCTCTTCCCCAAGGCCCCAAATCCACTCTCTCTCTCTCTCTCTCTCTTTCTCCCCTGGGCCCGCCACTCTCTCTCTATCTCTCTCTTCCCAAGGCCCCACAGCCTCTCTCTCTCCTCTCTCCTCTCCCCTGGGCCACACAGCCTCTCTCTCTCTCTCTCTCTCCTCCCCTGGGTGCCAGCCACTCTCTCTCTCACTCTCTCTCTCCAGGGCCCCACAGCCACTTTCTCTCTCTCTCTTCCACAAGGCCCCAAATCCACTCTGTCTCTCTCTCTCTCTGTCTGTCTCCCCTGGGCCCCACGCCTCTCTCTCTCTCTCTCTCCTGGGCCCCCAGCTACTTCTCTCTCTCTCTTCCACAAGGCCCCAAATCCACTCTCTCTCTCTCTCTCTCTGTCTCCCCTGGGTCCCACAGCCACTCTCTCTTTCTCCCCTGGGCCCCAAGCACACTCTCTCTCTCTCTCTCTCTCTCCTCCCAGGCCCCACAGCCACTCTCTCTCTCTCTCTCTCTCTTCTACTCCCCAGGGCCCCACAGCCACTCTCTCTCTCTCTCTCACTCCCCCTTGGCCCCACAGCCACTCTAGCTCTCGGGCTCTCTCCTGGGCTCCACAGCCACTCTCTCTCTCTCTCTATCCCCTGGGCCCCAGCCACTCTCTCTCTGTCTCTCCCTCCCCTGGGACCCACATCCACTCTCTCTCTGTCTCTCACCTGGGCCCCACAGTCACTCTCTGTCTCTCTCTCTCCTCCCCTGGGCCCCACAGCCTCACTCTCTCTCTCTCTCTCTCTCTCTCCTCCCCATGGCCCCACAACCTCTCTCTCTCTCTCTCCCCTGGGCCACACAGCCTCTCTCTCTCTCTCACTCTCCTGGGCCACACAGCCTCTCTCTCTCTCTCCCCTGGGCCACACAGCCACTCTCTCTCTCCCCTGTACCCCACAGCCTCTCTCTCTCTCTCACTCTTCTGGGCCCCACAGCCACTCTCCCTCCCCTGGGCCCCACAGTCATTCTCTAACTCTCTCTCTCTCCTGGGCCCCACAGCCTTTCTCACTCTCTCTCTCTCCTGGGACCCACAGCCTCTCTCTCTCTCTCCTCCCAAGGCCCAACAGCCACTCTCTCTCTCTCTCCTCCCCTTGGCCCCACAGCCACTCTCTCTCTCGGGTTCTCCCCTGGGCCCCAGCCTCTCTCTCTCTCTCTCTCTCTCTCTCCCTGGGCCCCACAGCCACTCTCTTTCTGTCTCTCACCTGGGCCCCACAGCTACTCTCCCTCTCTCTCCTCCCCAAGGCCCCACAGCCGCTCTCTCTCTCTCTCTTCCCCAAGGCCCCAAATCCACTCTCTCTCTCTCTCTCTCTCTTTCTCCCCTGGGCCCACAGCCACTCTCTCTCTATCTCTCTCTTCCCCAAGGCCCCACAGCCTCTCTCTCTCACTCTCTCTCTCCCCTGGGCCACACAGCCTCTCTCTCTCTCTCTCTCTCCTCCCCTGGGTGCCAGCCACTCTCTCTCTCACTCTCTCTCTCCAGGGCCCCACAGCCACTTTCTCTCTCTCTCTTCCACAAGGCCCCAAATCCACTCTGTCTCTCTCTCTCTCTGTCTGTCTCCCCTGGGCCCCACAGCCTCTCTCTCTCTCTCTCCTGGGCCCCACAGCTACTTTCTCTCTCTCTCTTCCACAAGGCCCCAAATCCACTCTCTCTCTCTCTCTCTATCTCCATCCCCTCGGCCCCACAGCCACTCTCTCTCTCTCTCTCTCTACTCTCCAAGGCCCCACAGCCACTCTCTCTCTCTCTCTCTCTCTACTCTCCAAGGCCCCACAGCCTCTCTCTCTCTCTTCTCCTGGGCCCCTCAGCCACTCTGTCTCTCTCTCCTCCCCAACGCCCCACAGCCACTCTATCTCTCGGGATCTCCCCTGGGGCCCACAGCCACTCTCTCTCTCTCTCTCCCCCCCCCTGGGTCGCAGCCACTCTCTCTCTCTCCAGGGCCCCACAGCCACTTTTTCTCTCTCTCTTCCACAAGGCCCCAAATCCACTCTCTCTCTCTGTCTCCCTGGGCCCCACAGCACTCTCTCTTTCTCCCCTGGGCCCCACAGCCTCTCTCTCTCTCTCTCTCCCTCCCAAAGGCCCACAGCCTCTCTCTCTCTCTCTCTCCTCCCAAAGGCCCACAGCCTCTCTCTCTCTCTCTCACTCCCCAAGGCCCCCACAGCCACTCTCTCTCTCTCACTCCCCTTGGCCCCACAGCCACTTTCTCTCTCTCTCTTCCACAAGGCCCCAAATCCACTCTCTCTCTCTCTCTCTCTCTTTCTCCCCTGGACCCCACAGCCTCTCTCTCTCTCTCTCTCTCTCTCTCCTGGGCCACACAGCCTCTCTCTCTCTCTCTCTCTCTCTCTCTCCCCTGGGCCACACAGCCTCTCTCTCTCTCTCTCCTGGGCCCCACAACCACTCTCTCTCTCTCTCGCCCCTGAGCACAACAGACACTCTATCTCTCCCTCCCCTGGTCCCCACAGCCACTCTCTCTCTCTCTCTCTCCCTGGGGCCCACAGCCACACTTTATCTTCTTTCTCCTCCCCAAGGCCCCACATCCACTCTCTCTCTCGCACTCTCTCTCTCTCTCCCCTGGGCCCCACAGCCACTCTCTCTTTCCCCCTGGGCCCACAGCCACTCTCTCTCTCTCCCTCCCCTTGGCCTCACAGCCACTCTCTCTCTCTCTCCCCCCTGAGCACCACAGCCACTCTCTCTCTCTCTCCTCAAGGCCCCACAGCAGCTCTCCCTCCCCTGGGCCCCACAGCCACTCTCTCTCTCTCTGTCCCCTGGGCCCCACAGCCACTCTCTCTCTCCTGGGCCCCACAGCCACTCTCTCTCTCTCGCTCTCTCTCTCTCTATCTCCATCCCCTCGGCCCCACAGCCACTCTCTCTCTCTCTCTCTCTACTCTCCAAGGCCCCACAGCCTCTCTCTCTCTCTCTCTATCTCCATCCCCTCGGCCCCACCGCCACTCTGTCTCTCTCTCTCTCTGTCTGTCTCCCCTGGGCCCCACAGCCTCTCTCTCTCTCTCTCCTGGGCCCCACAGCTACTTTCTCTCTCTCTCTTCCACAAGGCCCCAAATCCACTCTCTCTCTCTCTCTCTGTCTCCCCTGGGTCCCACAGCCACTCTCTCTTTCTCCCCTGGGCCCCACAGCCACACTCTCTCTCTCTCTCTTTCTCTCCTCCCCAAGGCCCCACAGCCACTCTCTCTCTCTCTCTCTCTCTTTCTACTCCCAAGGCCCCACAGCCACTCTCTCTCTCTCTCTCACTCCCCTTGGCCCCACAGCCACTCTAGCTCTCGGGCTCTCTCCTGGGCTCCACAGCCACTCTCTCTCTCTCTCTATCCCCTGGGCCCCAGCCACCTCTCTCTGTCTCTCCCTCCCCTGGGACCCACATCCACTCTCTCTCTGTCTCTCACCTGGGCCCCACAGTCACTCTCTGTCTCTCTCTCTCCTCCCCTGGGCCCCATAGCCTCACTCTCTCTCTCTCTCTCTCTCTCTCCTCCCCATGGCCCCACAACCTCTCTCTCTCTCTCTCCCCTGGGCCACACAGCCTCTCTCTCTCTCTCACTCTCCTGGGCCACACAGCCTCTCTCTCTCTCTCCCTGGGCCACACAGCCACTCTCTCTCTCCCTGTACCCCACAGCCTCTCTCTCTCTCTCACTCTTCTGGGCCCCACAGCCACTCTCTCTCTCTCTCTCTTCCACAAGGCCCCAATTCCACTCTCTCTATCTCTCTCTCTCTCTCTCTCTCTCCCCGTGGCCCCACAACCACTTTCTCTTTCTCCCCCGGGCCCCACAGCCACTCTCTCTCTCTCTCTCCTCCCCAAGGCCCCACAGCCACTCTCTCTGTCTCTCTCTCTCTCTCTCCCCTGGGCCCCAGCCACTCTCTCTCTCTCTCCACCCCTGGGCCCAACAGCCACTGTCTCTGTCTCTCACCTGGGCCCCACTGTCACTCTCTGTCTCTCTCTCTCCTCTGGGTCCACAGCCACTCTCCCTCTCTCTCCTCCCCAAGGCCCCACAGCCGCTCTCTCTCTCTCTTTCTTCCCAAAGGTCCCAAATCCACTCTCTCTCTCTCTTTCTCCCTGGGCCCCACAGGCACTCTCTCTCTCTCTCTCTCTACCCCAAGGCCCCACATTCTCTCTCTCTCTCTCTCTCTCCCCTGGGCCACACAGCCTCTCTCTCTCTCTCTCCCCTGTACCCCACAGCCTCTCTCTCTCTCTCTCTCTCTTTTTTCAGGGCCACACAGCCTCTCTCACTCTCTCTCTCCACTCTGGGTCCCAGCCACTCTCTCTCTCTCTCTCTCCCCTGGGGCCCACAGCCACTCTCTCTCTCTCTCTCTCTCTCTCCTCCCCAAGGCCCCACAGCCACTCTGTCTCTCTCTCTCTCTCTCCCCTGGGCCCCAGCCACTCTCTCTCTCTCTCCCACCCCTGGGCCCAACAGCCACTGTCTCTGTCTCTCACCTGGGCCCCACTGTCACTCTCTGTCTCTCTCTCTCCTCTGGGTCCCACAGCCACTCTCCCTCTCTCTCCTCCCCAAGGCCCCACAGCCGCTCTCTCTCTCTCTTTCTTCCCAAAGGTCCCAAATCCACTCTCTCTCTCTCTCTTTCTCCCCTGGGCCCCACAGGCACTCTCTCTCTCTCTCTCTACCCCAAGGCCCCACATCCTCTCTCTCTCTCTCTCTCTCCCTTGGGCCACACAGCCTCTCTCTCTCTCTCTCCCCTGTACCCCACAGCCTCTCTCTCTCTCTCTTTCTTCAGGGCCACACAGCCTCTCTCACTCTCTCTCTCCACTCTGGGTCCCAGCCACTCTCTCTCTCTCTCTCCCTCCTGGGTCCCACAGCCAACCTCTCTCTCTTCTCCCCAAGGCCTCACAGCCATTCTCTCTCTCCTCCCCATGTCCTCACGGCCACTCTCTCTCTCCTCCCCAAGGCCCCACAGCCACTCTCTCTCTCTCTCTCCCCTGTGCCCCACAGCCACTCTCCCTCTCTCTCCTCCCCAAGGCCCCACAGCCACTCTCTCTCTCTCGCTCTTCCCCAAGGCCCCGCAGCCACTCTCTCTCTCTCTCTCCCATCCCTGGGCAACACAGCCACTCTCTCTCTCCCTCTCTCTCCTGGGCCACACAGCCACTCTCTCTCTCTCTCTCTCTTTCCTGGGCCCCACAGCTTCTCTCTCTCTCTCTCTCTCTCTCTCTCCCCACTGGGTCCTAGCCACTCTCTCTCTCTCTATCTCTCTCCTGGGTCCCACAGCCACTTTCTCTCTTTCTCTCTTCCACAAGGCCCCAAATCCACTCTCTCTCTCTCTCTCCCTGTCTCCCCTGGGCCCCACAGCCACTCTCTCTTTCTCCCCTGGGCCCCACAGCCACTCTCTCTCTCTCTGTATCTCTCTCCTGGGCCCCACAGACACTTTCTCTCTCTTCCACAAGGCCCCAAATCCACTCTCTCTCTCTCTCTGTCTCCCCTGGGCCCCACAGCCACTTCTTCTCTCTCTTCCACAAGGCCCCAAATCCACTTTCCCTCTCTCTCTCTCTGTCTCCCCTGGGCCCCCACAGCCACTCTCTCTTTCTCCCCTGGGCCCCACAGCCACTCTCTCTCTCTCTAGCTCCCCTGGGCCCCACAGCCACTCTCTCTCTCTCTCTCTCCTCCCCAAGGCCCCACAGCCACTCTCTGTCTCTATCTCTCTCCTGGGCCACACAGCCTCTCTCTCTCTCTCTCTCTCTCTCTCCACTGGGCCACACAGCCTCTCTCTCTCTCTCTCCCCCTGGGCCCCATTACCACTCTCTCTCTCTCTCTATCTCCTGCACAAGGCCCCACAGCCACTCTCTCTCTCTCTCTCTCTCTCCACTGGGCCACACAGCCTCTCTCTCTCTCTCTCCCCCTGGGCCCCATTGCCACTCTCTCTCTCTCTATCTCCTGCACAAGGCCCCACAGCCACTCTCTCTCTCTCTCTCTCTCTCTCTCCTGGGCCCCACAGCCTCTCTCTCTATCTTACTCTCAATCCTGGGCCCCACAGCCACTCTCTCTCTCTATCTCTCTTTCAATCCTGAGGCCCACAGCCAATCTCTCCCCCTCTCTCTCTCTCCCCTGGGCCCCACAGCCACTCTCTCTCTCTCTCTCTCCTGGGCCCCGAGCCACTCTCTCTCTATCTCTCTCTCTCCTGGGCCCCACAACAACTCTCTCTATCTTTCTCTGAATCCTGGGCCCCACAGCCTCTCTCTCTCTCTCTCTCTCCCCTAGGCCCCATAGCCACTCTCTCTCTCTCTCTCCTCCCAAGGCCCCACAGCCACACTCTCTCTCTCTCCCTGTGCCCCACAGCCACTCTCTCTCCCCCTGACCCCACAGCCACTCTCTCTCCCCTGGCCCCACAGCCCCACTCTTTCTCTCTCTCCCCTGTGCCCCACAGCCACCCCTCTGAGCACCAGAGCCACTCGCTCTCTCTCTCCCCAAGGCCCCACAGCCTCTCTGTCTCTCTCTCCCTGGGCCCCACAGCCTCTCTCTCTCTCTCTCCCCTGGACCCCACACCCTCTCTCTCTCTCCCTCCCTCCCCTGGGCCCCGCAGCCACTCTCTCTCTCTCTCTATCTCTATCCCATGGGCCCCACAGCCACACGCTCTCTTTCTCTCTCCTCCCCAAGGCCCCACAGCCACTCTCTCTCTCTCTCTCCTCCCCAAGGCCCCACAGCCACTCTCGCACTATCTCTCTCCGCCCCAAGGCCCCACAGCCACTCTCTCTCTCTCTCCTCCCCAAGGTCCCACAGCCACTCTCTCTCTCTCTCTCTCCCCTTGGCCCCACAGCCACTCTCTCTCTCGGGCTCTCTCCTGGGATCCACAGCCACTCTCTCTCTCCCTCCCCCGGGCCCCACAACAACTCTCTCTCTGTCTCTCACTCACCTGGGCCCCACAGCCACTCTCTCTCTGTCTCTCACCTGGGTCCCAAAGTCACTCTCCCTCTCTCTCCTCCCCAAGGCCCCAGAGCCGCTCTCTCTCTCTCTTCCCCAAGGCCCCAAATCCACTCTCTCTCTCTCTCTCTCTTTCTCCCCTGGGCCCCACAGCCACTCTCTCTCTCTCTCTCTCTCTTCCCCAAGGCCCCACAGCCTCTATCTCTCTCTCTCTCTCTCTCTCTCTCTCCTGGGCCACACATCCTCTCTCTCTCTCTCTCTCTCCCCCCTGGGTCCCAGCCACTCTCTCTCTCTCTCTCCAGGGCCCCACAGCCACTTTCTCTCTCTCTCTTCCACAAGGCCCCAAATCCACTCTCTCTCTCTGTCTCCCTGGGCCCCACAGCCACTCTCTCTTTCTCCCCTGGGCCCCACAGCCACACTTTATCTCTCTTTCTCCTCCCCAAGGCCCCACATCCACTCTCTCTCTCTCACCTCTCTCTCTCTCTCTCCCCTGGACCCCACAGCCTCTTCAATCTCTCTCTCTCCTGGGCCACACAGCCACTCTCTCTCTCACCTGCACAAGGCCCCACAGCCACACTCTCTCTCACCCTCTCTCCCCTTGGCCTCACAGCCACTCTCTCTCTCTCTCCCCCCTGAGCACCACAGCCACTCTCCATCTCTCTCCTCAAGGCCCCACAGCAGATCTCCCTCCCCTGGGACCCACAGCCACTCTCTCTCTGTCCCCTGGGCCCCACAGTCACTCTCTCTCTCCTGGGCCCCACAGCCACTCTCTCTCTCTCTCTCCCCTGGGTCCCAGAGCCACTCTCTCTCTCTCTCTCTCTCTCTATCTCCATCCCCTCGGCCCCACAGCCACACTCTCTCTCTCTCTCTCTACTCTCCAAGTCCCCACAGCCTCTCTCTCTCTCTCTCTCTCTCTCTACTCTCCAAGGCCCCACAGCCTCTCTCTCTCTCTCTCCTGGACCCCTCAGCAACTCTCTCTCTCTATCCTCCCCTTGGCCCCACAGCTACTCTCTCTCTCTCTCTTCCCCAAGGCCCCACAGCCTCTATCTCTCTCTCTTTCTCTCTCTCCCCTGGGCCACACAGCCTCCCTCTCTCTCTCCTGGGCCACACATCCTCTCTCTCTCTCTCTCTCTCTCTCCCCCCTGGGTCGCAGCCACTCTCTCTCTCTCTCTCTCCAGGGCCCCACAGCCACTTTCTCTCTCTCTCTTCCACAAGGCCCCAAATCCACTCTCTCTCTCTGTCTCCCCTGGGCCCCACAGCCACTCTCTCTTTCTCCCCTGGGCCCCACAGCCACTCTCTCTCTCTCTCTCTCTCCTGGGGCCCACAGCCACACTTTATCTCTCTTTCTCCTCCCCAAGGCCCCACATCCGCTCTCTCTCTCTCACTCTCTCTCTCTCTCCCCTGGACCCCACAGCCTCTCTCTAACTCTCTCTCTCCTGGGCCACACAGCCTCTCTCTCTCTCTCTCTCTCTCTCCCCTGGGCCACACAGCCTCTCCCTCTCTCTCTCGCCCCTGAGCACAACAGACACTCTCTCTCTCTCTCTCTCTCTCTCCTCAAGGCCCCACAGCTGCTCTCCCTCCCCTGGGGCCCACAGCCACTCTCTCTCTCTCCTCCCAAAGGCCCCAAGCCACTCTCTCTCCCCTGACCCCACAGCCACACTATCTCTCTCTCTATCTCTATCCCATGGGCCCCAAAGCCACTCTCTCTCTCTCTCTCCTCTCCAAGGACTCACGGCCACTCTCTCTCTCTCTCCTCCCCAAGGCCACCCAGCCACTCTCTCTCTCTCCTGCACAAGGCCCCACAGCCACTCTCTGTCTCTCACCTGGGCCCCACAGTCATTCTCTCTCTCTCTCTCTCTCCCCACTGGGCCCCAGCCACTCTCTCTCTTTCTCTCTCTCTCCTGGGCCCCACAGCTACTCTCTCTCTCTCTCCCCTGGGCCCCAGCCACACTCTCTCTCTCTCTCTCCTGGGCCCCACAGCCACTCTCTCCACCCCCTTGAGCTCCACAGCCACTCTCTCTCTCTCTCCCTCCCCTGGGCCACACAGCCACTCTCTCTCTCTCCTGCACAAGGCCCCACAGCCACACTCTCTCTCTCTCACTCTCTCCCCTTGGCCTCACAGCCACTCTCTCTCTCCCCTGGGCCCCACAGCGACTCTCTCTCTCTGTCCCCTGGGCCCCACAGCCACTCTCTCTCTCCTGGGCCCCACAGCCACTCTCTCTCTCTCTCTATCTCCATCCCCTCTGCCCCACAGCCACTCTCTCTCTCTCTCTCTCTACTCTCCAAGGCCCCACAGCCACTCTCTCTCTCTCTCTCTACTCTCCAAGGCCCCACAGCCTCTCTCTCTCTCTCTCTCTCTCCTGGGCCCCTCAGTCACTCTCTCTCTCTCTCCTCCCCAACACCCCACAGCCACTCTCTCTCTCTCTCTCTCTCTCTCTATCTCCATCCCCTCGGCCCCACAGCCACTCTCTCTCTCTCTCTCTCTACTCTCCAAGGCCCCACAGCCACTCTCTCTCTCTCTCTCTCTCTACTCTCCAAGGCCCCACAGCCTCTCTCTCTCTCTCTCCTGGGCCCCTCAGCCACTCTGTCTCTCTCTCCTCCCCAACGCCCCACAGCCACTCTATCTCTCGGGATCTCCCCTGGGGCCCACAGCCATTCTCTCTCTCTCTCTCCCCCCCCCTGGGTCGCAGCCACTCTCTCTCTCTCCAGGGCCCCACAGCCACTTTTTCTCTCTCTCTTCCACAAGGCCCCAAATCCACTCTCTCTCTCTGTCTCCCCTGGGCCCCACAGCCACTCTCTCTTTCTCCCCTGGGCCCCACAGCCTCTCTCTCTCTCTCTCTCCTCCCAAAGGCCCCACAGCCTCTCTCTCTCTCTCTCTCCTCCCAAAGGCCCCACAGCCTCTCTCTCTCTCTCTCACTCCCCAAGGCCCCACAGCCACTCTCTCTCTCTCACTCCCCTTGGCCCCACAGCCACTTTCTCTCTCTCTCTTCCACAAGGCCCCAAATCCACTCTCTCTCTCTCTCTCTCTCTTTCTCCCCTGGACCCCACAGCCTCTCTCTCTCTCTCTCTCTCCTGGGCCACACAGCCTCTCTCTCTCTCTCTCTCTCTCTCTCTCCCCTGGGCCACACAGCCTCTCTCTCTCTCTCTCCTGGGCCCCACAACCACTCTCTCTCTCTCTCGCCCCTGAGCACAACAGACACTCTATCTCTCCCTCCCCTGGTCCCCACAGCCACTCTCTCTCTCTCTCTCTCCCCTGGGGCCCACAGCCACACTTTATCTCTCTTTCTCCTCCCCAAGGCCCCACATCCACTCTCTCTCTCGCACTCTCTCTCTCTCTCCCCTGGGCCCCACAGCCACTCTCTCTTTCTCCCCTGGGCCCCACAGCCACTCTCTCTCTCTCCCTCCCCTTGGCCTCACAGCCACTCTCTCTCTCTCTCCCCCCTGAGCACCACAGCCACTCTCTCTCTCTCTCCTCAAGGCCCCACAGCAGCTCTCCCTCCCCTGGGCCCCACAGCCACTCTCTCTCTCTCTGTCCCCTGGGCCCCACAGCCACTCTCTCTCTCCTGGGCCCCACAGCCACTCTCTCTCTCTCGCTCTCTCTCTCTCTATCTCCATCCCCTCGGCCCCACAGCCACTCTCTCTCTCTCTCTCTCTACTCTCCAAGGCCCCACAGCCTCTCTCTCTCTCTCTCTATCTCCATCCCCTCGGCCCCACCGCCACTCTCTCTCTCTCTCTCTCTCTCTACTCTCCAAGGCCCCACAGCCTCTCTCTCTCTCTCTCTCTCCTGGGCCCCTCAGCCACTCTCTAAGCCACTCTCTCTCTCTCTCTCCTCCCCAACGCCCCACAGCCACTCTCTCTCTCGGGATCTCCCCTGGGATCCACAGCCACTCTCTCTCTCTCTCTCTCTCCCCTGGGCCCCAGCCACTCTCTCTCTCTCCCTCCCCTGGGCCCCACAGCCACTCTCTCTCTGTCTCTCACCTGGACCCCACAGCCACTCTCCGTCTCTCTCCTCCCCAAGGCCCCACAGTCGCACTCTCTCTCTCTCTTCCCCAAGGCCCCAACTCCACTCTCTCTCTCTCTCTCTTTCTCCCCTGGGCGCAACAGCCACTCTCTCTCTCTCTCTTCCCCAAGGCCCCACAGCCTCTCTCTCTCACTCTCTCTCTCCCCTGGGCCACACAGCCTCTCTCTCTCTCCAGGGCCCCACAGCCATTTTCTCTCTCTCTCTTCCACAAGGCCCCAAATCCACTCTCTCTCTCTCTCTGTCTCCCCTGGGCCGCACAGCTACTCTCTCTTTCTCCCCTGGGCCCCACAGCCACTCTCTCTCTCTCTCTCTCGCTCTCCCCTGGGCCCCACAGCTACTCTCTCTTTCTCCCCTGGGCCCCACAGCCTCTCTCTCTCTCTCTCTCTCCCCCCTGGGCCCCACAACCACTCTCTCTCTCTCTCGCACCTGAGCACAACAGACACTCTCTCTCTCTCTCTCCTCAAGGCCCCACAGCTGCTCTCCCGCCCCTGGGGACCACAGCCACTCTCTCTCTCTCTCCTCCACAACGCCCCAAAGCCACTCTCTCTCCCCTGGCCCCACAGCCACACTATCTCTCTCTCTATCTCTATCCCATGGGCCCCAAAGCCACTCTCTCTCTATCTCTCCTCCCCAAGGCCTCACGGCCACTCTCTCTCTCTCTGCTCCCCAAGGCCACATAGCCACTCTCTCTCTCTCCTGCACAAGGCCCCACAGCCACTCTCAGTCTCTCATCTGGGCCCCACAGTCACTCTCTCTCTCTCTCTCTCTCTCCCCACTGGGCCCCAGCCACTCTCTCTCTTTCTCTCTCTCTCCTGGACCGCACAGCTACTCTCTCTCTCTCTCTCTCTCCTGGGCCCCACAGCCACTCTCTCCACCCCCCTGAGCTCCACAGCCACTCTCTCTCTCTCTGCTTCCCCTGGTCCACACAGCCACTCTCTCCCCCCTGAGCACAACAGCCACTCTCTCTCTCTCTCCTCTGGGCCCCACAGCCTCTCTCTCTCTCTCCCCTGGGCCCAACAGCCACTCTCTCGCTCCCCTGTACCCCACAGCCTCTCTCTCTCTCTCACTCTTCTGGGCCCCACAGCCACTCTCTCTCCCTCCCCAAGGTAACACAGGCATTCTCTCTCCCTCTCTCTCCGCTGGATCCCACATCCTCTCTCTCTCTCTCTCTCTCTCCCCTGGACCCCACACCCTCTCTCTCTTTCCCTTCCTCCCCTGGGCCCCGCAGCCACTCTCTCTCTCTCTCTCCTCCCAAAGGCCCCACAGCCTCTCTCTCTCTCTCTCTCCTCCCAAAGGCCCCACAGCCTCTCTCTCTCTCTCTCTCCTCCCAAAGGCCCCACAGCCTCTCTCTCTCTCTCTCACTCCCCAAGGCCCCACAGCCACTCTCTCTCTCTCACTCCCCTTGGCCCCACAGCCACTTTCTCTCTCTCTCTTCCACAAGGCCCCAAATCCACTCTCTCTCTCTCTCTCTCTCTCTCTCCTGGGCCCCACAGCCACTTTCTCTCTCTCTCTTCCACAAGGCCCCAAATCCACTCTCTCTCTCTCTCTCTTCCACAAGGCCCCAAATTCACACTCTCTCACACTCTCTCTTTCTCCCCTGGACCCCACAGACTCTCTCTCTCTCTCTCTCTCTCCTGGGCCACACAGCCTCTCTCTCTCTCTCTCTCTCTCTCTTTCTCCCCTGGACCCCACAGCCTCTCTCTCTCTCTCTCTCTCTCTCCTGGGCCACACAGCCTCTCTCTCTCTCTCTCTCTCTCTCTCTCCCCTGGGCCACACAGCCTCTCTCTCTCTCTCTCCTGGGCCCCACAACCACTCTCTCTCTCTCTCTCGCCCCTGAGCACAACAGACACTCTATCTCTCCCTCCCCTGGTCCCCACAGCCACTCTCTGTCTCTCACCTGGGCCCCACTGTCACTCTCTGTCTCTCTCTCTCCTCTGGGTCACACAGCCACTCTCCCTCTCTCTCCTCCCCAAGACCCCACAGCCGCTCTCTCTCTTCCCCAAGGCCCCAAATCCACTCTGTCTCTCTCTCTTTCTCCCCTGGGCCCCACAGCCACTCTCTCTCTCTCTTCCCCAAGGCCCCAAAGCCTCTCTCTCTCTCTCTCTCCTGGGCAACACTGCCTCTCTCTCTCTCTCTCTCCCTCCAGGGCCCCACAGCCAATCTCTCTCTCTCTCTTCTCCCCAAGGCCTCACGGCCACTCTCTCTCTCTCTCTCCTCCCCAAGGCCCCACAGCCTCTCTCTCTCTCACTCTCTCTCCCCTGGGCCACACAGCCTCTCTCTCTCTATCTCTCTCTCTCCCCTGGGCCCCACAGCCACTCTCACTCTCTCTCTCTCCCCTGTACCCCACAGCCTCTCTCTCTCTCTCACTCTCCTGGGACACACAGCCTCTCTCTCTCTCTCTCCCCTGGGCCCCACAGCCACTCTCTCTCCCCTGGGCCACACAGCCTCTCTCTCTCTATCTCTCTCTCTCCCCTGGGCCCCACAGCCACTCTCACTCTCTCTCTCTCCCCTGTACCCCACAGCCTCTCTCTCTCTCTCACTCTCCTGGGACACACAGCCTCTCTCTCTCTCTCTCCCCTGGGCTCCACAGCCACCCTCTCTCTCTCTCCCCCCTGGGCCCCAGCCACTCTCTCTCTGTCTCTCCCTCCCCTGGGCACCACAGCCACTCTCTCTCTGTCTCTCACCTGGGCCCCACAGTCACTCTCTGTCTCTCTCTCTCCTCTGGGCCCCACAGCCACTCTCCCTCTCTCTCCTCCCCAAGGCCCCACAGCCACTCTCTCTCTCTCTTCCCGAAGGCCCCAAATCCAATCTCTCTCTGTCTCTCACCTGGGCCCCACAGTCACTCACTGTCTATCTCTCTCCTCTGGGCCCCACAGCCACTCTCTCTCTCTCTCTCTCTCTCTTTCCCAAGGCCCCACAGCCTCTCTCTCTCTCACTCTCTCTCCCCTGGGCCACACAGCCTCTCTCTCTCTATCTCTCTCTCTCCCCTGGGCCCCACAGCCACTCTCACTCTCTCTCTCTCCCCTGTACCCCACAGCCTCTCTCTCTCTCTCTCACTCTCCTGGGACACACAGCCTCTCTCTCTCTCTCTCCCCTGGGCCCCACAGCCACTCTCTCTCCCCTGTTCCCCACAGCCTCTCTCTCTCATCTTTCTCCCCTGGGCCCCACAACCACTCTCTCTCTCTCTCTCTCCCCTGGGGCCCACAGCCACTCTCTCTCTCTCTCTCTCTTCCCAAAGGCCCCACAGCCACTATCTCTCTCTCTCTCTCTCGCCCCTGGACCCCACAGCCTCTCTCACTCTCTCTCTCTTTCTCCCCTGGGTTCCACAGCCACTCTCTCTCTCTCTCTCCCCTGGGCCCCACAGCCACTCTCTCTCTCTCTCTCCTCCCCAAGGCCCCACAGCCTCTCTCTCACTCTCTCTCTCTCTCCCCCCTGGGCCCCACAGCCAATCTCTCTCTCTCTCTTCTCCCCAAGGCCCCACAGCCACTCTCTCTCTCTCTCTCCTCCCCAAGGCCCCACAGCCTCTCTCTCACTCTCTCTCTCTCTCCCCCCTGGGCCCCACAGCCAATCTCTCTCTCTCTCTTCTCCCCAAGGCCTCACGGCCACTCTCTCTCTCGGGCTCTCTCCTCCCCAAGGCCCCACAGCCACTCTCTCTCTCTCTCTCTTCCCTGTGCCCCACAGCCACTCTCTCTCTCTCTCCTCCCCAATGCCCCACAGCCACTCTCTCTCTCTCTCTCTCTCCCCTGTGCCCCACCGCCACTCTCTCTCTCTCTCTCTCTCCTCCCCAAGTCCCCACAGCTACTCTCTCTCTCTCTCTCTACTCCCCAAGGCCCCACAGCCACTATCACTCTCTCTCTCTACTCCCCTTGCCCACACAGCCACTCTCTCTCTCTCTCTCCCCCCTGGGCACCACAGCCACTCTCTCTCTGTCTCTCACCTGGGCCCCACAGTCAGTCTCTGTCTCTCTCTCTCCTCTGGGCCCCACAGTCACTCACTGTCTCTCCCTCCCCTGGGCCCCACAGCCACTCTCTCTCTCTCTCTTCCCGAAGGCCCCACAGCCTCTCTCTCTCTCACTCTCTCTCCCCTGGGCCACACAGCCTCTCTCTCTCTATCTCTCTCTCTCCCCTGGGCCCCACAGCCACTCTCACTCTCTCTCTCTCCCCTGTACCCCACAGCCTCTCTCTCTCTCTCACTCTCCTGGGACACACAGCCTCTCTCTCTATCTCTCCCCTGGGCCCCACAGCCACTCTCTCTCTCTCTCCCTCCTGGGCCCGACAGCTTCTCTCTCTCTCTCTCTCTCCCCATTGGGTCCCAGCCACTCTCTCTCTCTCTCTCTCTCACCTGGCCCCACAGCCACTCTCTCTCTCTCTCTCTCTCTCTCCTGGGCCCCACAGCCACTTTCTCTCTATCTCTTCCACAAGGCCCCAAATTCACTCTCTCTCTCTTTCTCTCTGTCTCTCTGTCTCTCCTGGGCCCTACAGCCACTCTCTCTTTCTCCCCTGGGCCCCACAGCCAGTCTCTCTCTCTCTCTCTCCTGGGCCCCACAGCCTCTTTCTCTCACTCTCTTCCACAAGGCCCCAAATTCACTCTCTCTCACACTCTCTCTTTCTCCCCTCGACCCCACAGCCTCTCGCTCTCTCTCTCTCTCTCTCTCTCCTGGGCCACACAGCCTCTCTCTCTCTCTCTATCCCCCCTGGGCCCCATTACCACTCTCTCTCTCTCTCTCCTGCACAAGGCCCCACAGCCACTCTCTCTCTCTCTCTCTCTCTCTCTTCCCCCTGGGCCCCATTACCACTCTCTCTCTCCTGCACAAGGCCCCACAGCCACTCTCTCTCTCTCTCTCCCTCCCCCCTGGGCCCCCCAACCACTCTCTCTCTCTCTCTCTCTCACCCCTGAGCACAACAGATACTCTCTCTCTCTCCTCAAGGCCCCACAGCTGCTCTCCCTCCCCTGGGCCCCACAGCCACTGTCTCTCTGTCTCTAACCTGGGCCCCACTGTCACTCTCTGTCTCTCTCTCTCCTCTGGGTCCCACAGCCACTCTCTCTCTCTCTCTCCTCCCCAAGGCCCCACAGCCACTCTCTCTGTCTCTCTCTCTCTCTCCCCTGGGCCCCAGCCACTCTCTCTCTCTCTCTCCCTCCCCTGGGCCCAACAGCCACTGTCTCTGTCTCTCACCTGGGCCCCACTGTCACTCTCTGTCTCTCTCTCTCCTCTGGGTCCCACAGCCACTCTCCCTCTCTCTCCTCCCCAAGGCCCCACAGCCGCTCTCTCTCTTCCCCAAGGCCCCACAGCCTCTCTCTCTCTCTCCCTCTCTCCTGGGCCACACAGCCTCTCTCACTCTTTCTCTCCCCCCCTGGGTCCCAGCCACTCTCTCTCTCTGTCCCTCCTGGGCCCCACAGCCAATCTCTCTCTCTCTCTTCTCCCCAAGGCCTCACGGCGACTCTCTCTCTTTCTCTCCTCCCCAAGGCCCCACAGCCACTCTCTCTCTCTCTCTCTTCCCAAGGCCCCACAGCCACTCTCTCTTTCTCCCCTGTGCCCCTCAGCCACTCTCTCTCTCTCTCTCCCCAGGGCCCCGCAGCCTCTCTCTCTCTCTCTCCTCCCCAAGGCCCCACAGCCACTCTCTGTCTCTCTCTCCTCCCCAAGGCCCCACAGCCTCTCTCTCTCTCTCTTTCTCCCCTGGGCCCCAGAGCCTCTCTCTCTCTCTCTCCTCCCCAAGGCCCCACAGCCACTTTCTCTCTCTCTCTCTCTCTCTCTTTCTCCTGGGCCACACAGCCTCTCTCTGTCTCTCTCTCTCCTCCCCAAGGCACCACAGCCACTCTCTCTCTCTCACTCTCTCTCTCCCCTGGGCCACACAGCCTCTCTCTGTCTCTATCTCTCTCCAGGGCCACACAGCCTTTCTCCCTCTCTCCCCTGGGCAACACAGCCTCTCTCTCTCGCTCTCTCCCCCCTGGGCCCCGTTACCGCTCTCTCTCTCTCCTGCACAAGGCCCCACAGCCACTCTCTCTCTCTCTCTCTCCCCTGGGCCCCACAGCTACTCTCTCTCTCTCTCTCTCTCTCTCCCACCCCACCCCCGACCCCCGATCACCACAGCCACTCTCACTCTCTCTTTCTCCTGGGCCCCACAGCCACTCTCTCTCTCTCTCTCTCTTCCCCAAGGCCCCACAGCCTCTCTCTCATCTCTCTCTCTCCCCTGGGCCACACAGCCTCTCTCTCTCTCTTCTCCCCAAGGCCCCACAGCCACTCTCTCTCTCTCTCTCTCTTCCCAAGGCCC
This sequence comes from Cetorhinus maximus, assembly GCF_964194155.1. Lineage (NCBI taxonomy): Eukaryota > Metazoa > Chordata > Chondrichthyes > Lamniformes > Cetorhinidae > Cetorhinus > Cetorhinus maximus. The sequence continues at coordinate 8,344 of NW_027599095.1, read as the reverse complement.
CACAGCCACTCACTCTCTCTCCTGCACAAGGCCCCACAGCCTCTCTCTCTCTCTCCCCTGGGCCCCAGAGCCTCTCTCTCTCTCTCTCCTCCCCAAGGCCCCACAGCGCCTCTCTCTCTCTCTCTCTCTCTCTCTCTCTCCCCTGGGCCCCACAGCCACTTTCTCTCTCTCTCTCTCTTCCCCAAGGCTCCACAGCCTCTCTCTCATCTCTCTCTCTCTCTCTCCTGGGCCACACAGCCACTCTCTCTCTCTCTCTCTCTCCCTTCCCTGGGCCACACAGCCACTCTCTCTCTCTCTCTCCTGGGCCCCACAGCTTCTCTCTCTCTCTCTCTCTCGCAACTGGGCCCCACAGCCACTTTCTCTCTCTCTCTTCCATAAGGCCCCAAATCCACTCTCTCTCTCTCTCTCTCTCTCTGTCTCCCCTGGGCCCCACAGCCACTTTCTCTCTCTCTCTCTTCCACAAGGCCCAAATTCACTCACTCTCTCTCTCTCTCTCTCCTGGGCCCCACAGCCACTTTCTCTCTCTCTCTCTTCCACAAGGCCCCAAATTCACTCTCTCTCTCTCTCTCTCTCTCCCCTGGGCCCCACAGCCACTCTCTCTTTCTCCCCTGGGCCCTAAAGCCACTCTCTCTCTCTCTCTCTCTCTCTCACTCCTGGGCCCCACAGCCTCTCGCTCTCTCTCTCTCTCTCTCCTGGGCCACACAGCCTCTCTCTCTCTCTCTCCCCCCTGGGCCCCATTACCAGTCTCTCTCTCTCTCTCCTGCACAAGGCCCCACAGCCTCTCTCACTCTCTCTCTCTCTCTCTCCCCTGGGCCCCACAGCCTCTCTCTCTATGTTACTCTCAATTGTGGGCCCCACAGCTACTCTCTCTCTCTATCTCTATCTCTCTCACAATCCTGAGGCCCACAGCCACTCTCTCTCTCTCTCTCTCTCTCCTGGGCCCCACAGCCACTCTCTCTCTCTCTCTCTCCTGGTCCCCACAGCCGCTCTCTCTATCTTTCTCTCAATCCTGGGCCCCACAACCGCTCTCTCTCTCTCTCTCTCTCCCCTGGGCCCCACAGCCCCTCTCTCTCTCTCTCTCACTCTCCCCTAGGCCCCATAGCCACTCTCTCTCTCTCTCTCCTCCCCAAGGCCCCACAGCCACACTCTCTCTCTCTCTCCCTTGTGCCCCACAGCCTCTCTCTCTCTCTCTCTCTCTCCCCTGGGCCACACAGACTCTCTCTCTCTCTCTCCCCTGTACCCCACAGCCTCTCTCTCTCTCTCTCTCCTGGGCCACACTGCCTCTCTCACTCTCTCTCTCCCCACTGGGTCCCAGCCACACTCTCTCTCTCTCTCCCTCCTGGGTCCCACAGCCAATCTCTCTCTCTCTCTTCTCCACAAGGCCTCACGGCCACTCTCTCTCTCTCTCTCCTCCCCAAGGCCTTACGGCCACTCTCTCTCTCTCTCTCCTCCGCAAGGCCCCACAGCCACTGTCTCTCTCTCTCTCTCTTCCCACGGCGCCACAGCCACTCACTCTCTCTCCTGCACAAGGCCCCACAGCCACTCTCTCTCTCTCCCCTGTGCCCCTCAGCCTCTCTCTCTCTCCCTCCTCCCCAAGGCCCCACAGCCTCTCTCTCTCTCCCCTGGGCCCCAGAGCCTCTCTCTCTCTCTCTCCTCCCCAAGGCCCCACAGCCACTCTCTCTCTCTCTCTCTCTCTCCTGGGCCACACAGCCTCTCTCTCTCTCTCTCTCTCTCTCCTGGGCCCCACAGCCACTCTCTCTCTCTCTCTCCCTTCCCTGGGCCACACAACCACTATCTATCTCTCTCTCTCTCTCTCCTGGGCCACACAGCCACTCTCTCTCTCTCTCCTGGGCCCCACAGCTTCTCTCTCTCTCTCTCTCTCTCCCCACTGGGTCCCAGCCACTCTCTCTCTCTCTCTCTCCTGGGCCCCACAGCCACTTTCTCTCTCTCTCTTCCACAAGGCCCCAAATCCACTCTCTCTCTCTCTCTCTCTGTCTCCCCTGGGCCCCACAGCCACTCTCTCTCTCTCTCTCTCTCACTCCTGAGTCCCACAGCCTCTTTCTCTCTCTCTCTCTCTCACTCTCTTCCACAAGGCCCCAAATCCACTCTCTCTCTCACTCTCTCTTTCTCCCCTGGTCCGCACAGCCACACTCTCTCTCTCTCTCTCCTCCTCAAGGCCTAACAGCCACTCTCTCTCTCTCACTCTCTCGCTCTCTCCCCAGGACCCCACAGCCTCTCGCTCTCTCTCCTCTCTCTCCTGGGACACACAGCAAGGCTCTGTCTCTATCTCTCTCCTGGGCCACACAGTCTGTCTCTATCTCTCTCTCTCTCTCTCTCCCCTGGGCCACATAGCCTCTCTCTCTCTCTCCCCCCTGGGCCCCATTACCACTCCCTCTCTCCTGCACAAGGCCCCACAGACACTCTCTCTCTTTCTATCTCTCTCCCCTGGGTCCCACAGCTACTCTCTCTCTCTCCAACCCCCCTGATCACCACAGCCACTCTCTCTCTCTCTCTCTCCTGGGCGCCATAGCCACTCTCTCTCTCTCTCTCTCTCCTGGGCCCCACAGCCACTCTCTCTCTCTATCCTCCCCTAGGCCCCAAATCCACTCTCTCTCTCTCTCTCTCTCTCTTTTTCTCCCCTGGGCCCCACAGCCACTCTCTCTCTCTCTCTCTCCCTCTCTCCTGGGCCACACAGCCTCTCTCTCTCTCTCACTCTCCTGTGCCCCACAGCCACTCTCTCCCTCTCTCTTCCACAAGGCCCCAAATCCACTCTCTCTCTCTCACTCCCCGGGGCCCCACAACCACTCTCTCTTTCTCCCCTGAGCCCCACAGCCACTCTCTCTCTCTCTCTCTCTCCCCCCTGGGGCCCACAGCCACTCTCTCTCTCTCTCTCTCCAGCCCAGGGCCCCACAGCTTCTCTCCCTCCCCTGGGCCCCACAGCCATTCTCCCTCCCCTGGGCCCCACAGTCACTCTCTAACTCTCTCTCTCTCCTGGGCCCCACAGCCTTTCTCTCTCTCTCTCTCCTGGGCCCCACAGCCTCTCTCTCTTTCTCTCTTCCCTGTGCCCCACAGCCACTCTCTCTCTCTCTCCTCCCCAAGGCCCCACAACCACTCTCTCTCTCTCTCTCTTCCCAAGGCCCCACAGCCACTCACTCTCTCTCCTGCACAAGGCCCCACAGTCACTCTCTCTCTCTCCCCGGTGCCCCTCAGCCACTCTCTCTCTCTCTCTCCCCTGGGCCCCAGAGCCTCTCTCTCTCTCTCTCCTCCCCAAGGCCCCACAGCCACTCTCTCTCTCTCTCTCCTCCCCAAGGCCCCACAGCCTCTCTCTCTCTCTCTCTCTCTCCTCTGGGCCCCAGAGCCTCTCTCTCTCTCTCTCCTCCCCAAGGCCCCACAGCCACTTTCTCTCTCTCTCTCTCTCTCCTGGGCCACACAGCCTTTCTCTCTCTCTCTCCTGGGCCCCACAGCCACTCTCTCTCTCTCTCTCCCTTCCCTGGGCCACACAACCACTATCTATCTCTCTCTCTCTCTCTCCTGGGCCACACAGCCACTCTCTCTCTCTCTATCTCTCCTGGGCCCCACAGCTTCTCTCTCTCTGTCTCTTTCTCCCCCCAGAGCACCACAGACACTCTCTCTCTCTCGGTATCTCTCTCGCCCCTGTGCCCCAGCCACTCTCTCTCTCTCCTGCACAAGGCCCCACAGTCACTCTCCTCTCTCGCTCTCTCTCTCTCCTGGGCCCCACAGCCACTCTCTCTCTCTCTCTCTCTCTCCCTTCTCTCCCTTGGGCCACACAGCCACTCTCTCACTCTCCTGCACAAGGCCCCACAGCCACTCTCCCTCCCTCTCTCTCTCTCTCTCTCTCCCCTGGCCCCACAGCCACTCTCTCTCCCCCCTGAGCACCACAGTCACTCGCTCTCTCTCTCCCTCCCCAGGGCCCCACAGCCATTCTCTCTCTCTCACTCTCCGCTGGACCCCACACCCTCTCTCTCTCTCTCTCTCCCCTGGACCCCACACCCTCTCTCTCTCTCCCTTCTCCCCTGGGCCCCGCAGCCACTCTCTCTCCTCTCTATCTCTATCCCATGGGCCCCACAGCCACACTCTATCTCTCTCTATGCTCCCCAAGGCCCCACAGCCACTCTCTCTTTCTCCCCTGGGCCCCACAGCTGCTCTCTCTCTCTCTCTTCTGGGCCCCACAGCCGCTTTCTCTCACTCTCTTCCACAAGGCCCCAAATCCACTCTCTCTCTCACTCTCTCTTTCTCCCCTGGTCCGCACAGCCACACTCTCTCTCTCTCTCTCTCCTCCCCAAGGACCCACAGCCACTCTCTCTCTCTCACTCACTCGCTCTCTCCCCTGGACCCCACAGCCTCTCGCTCTCTCTCTCTCTCTCTCTCCTGGGACACACAGCAAGGCTCTGTCTCTATCTCTCTCCTGGGCCACACAGCCTCTCTCTCTCTCTCTCTTCTCTGGGCCACACAGCCTCTCTCTCTCTCTCTCTCCCCCATGGGCCCCATTACCACTCCCTCTCTCTCTCTCCTGCACAAGGCCCCACAGACACTCTCTCTCTTTCTATCTCTCTCCCCTGGGCCCCACAGCTACTCTCTCTCTCTCCAACCCCCCTGATCACCACAGCCACTCTCTCTCTCTCTCTCTCTCCTGGGCCCCACAGCCACTCTCTCTCTCTCTCTCTCCTGGGCCCCACAGTCTCTCTCTCTATCTTACTCTCAATCCTGGGCCCCACAGCCACTCTCTCCCTCTCTCTTCCACAAGGCCCCAAATCCACTCTCTCTCTCTCTCTCTCTCTCTCACTCCCCGGGGCCCCACAACCACTCTCTCTCTCTCCCCTGGGGCCCACAGCCACTCTCTCTCTCTCTCTCTCTCTCCAGCCCAGGGCCCCACAGCTTCTCTCCCTCCCCTGGGCCCCACAGCCACTCTCCCTCCTTTGGGCCCCACAGCCACTCTCCCTCCCCTGGGCCCCACATTCACTCTCTAACTCTCTCTCTCTCCTGGGCCCTACAGCCTTTCTCTCTCTCTCTCTCTCTCTCCTGGGCCACACAGCCTCTCTCTCTCTCTCTCTCCTGGGCCCCACAGCCTCTCTCTCTCTCTCTCCCCTGTGCCCCTCAGCCACTCTCTCTCTCTCTCTCCCCTGGGCCCCAGAGCCTCTCCCTCTCTCTCTCCTCCCCAAGGCCCCACAGCCACTCTCTCTCTCTCTCTCCTCCCCAAGGCCCCACAGCCTCTCTCTCTCTCTCTCTCTCTCTCCCCTGGGCCCCAGAGCCTCTCTCTCTCTCTCTCCTCCCCAGGGCCCCACAGCCACTTTTTCTCTCTCTCTCTCTTCCCCAAGGCTCCACAGCCTCTCTCTCATCTCTCTCTCTCTCTCCTGGGCCACACAGCCACTCTCTCTCTCTCTCTCTCCCTTCCCTGGGCCACACAGCCACTTTCTCTCTCTCTCTTCCACAAGGCCCCAAATCCACTCTCTCTCTCTCTCTCTCTTTCTCCCCTGGGCCCCACAGCCACTTTCTCTCACTCTCTTCCACAAGGCCCCAAATCCACTCTCTCTCTCACTCTCTCTTTCTCCCCTGGTCCGCACAGCCACACTCTCTCTCTCTCTCTCTCCTCCCCAAGGACCCACAGCCACTCTCTCTCTCTCACTCACTCGCTCTCTCCCCTGGACCCCACAGCCTCTCGCTCTCTCTCTCTCGCTCTCTCCTGGGACACACAGCAAGGCTCTGTCTCTATCTCTCTCCTGGGCCACACAGCCTCTCTCTCTCTCTCTCTTCTCTGGGCCACACAGCCTCTCTCTCTCTCTCTCTCCCCCATGGGCCCCATTACCACTACCTCTCTCTCTCTCCTGCACAAGGCCCCACAGACACTCTCTCTCTTTCTATCTCTCTCCCCTGGGCCCCACAGCTACTCTCTCTCTCTCCAACCCCCCTGATCACCACAGCCACTCTCTCTCTCTCTCTCTCTCCTGGGCCCCACAGCCACTCTCTCTCTCTCTCTCTCCTGGGCCCCACAGTCTCTCTCTCTATCTTACTCTCAATCCTGGGCCCCACAGCCACTCTCTCTCTCTATCCTCCCCTAGGCCCCAAATCCACTCTCTCTCTCTCTCTCTCTCTCTTTCTCCCCTGGGCCCCACGGCCACCCTCTCTATCTCTCTCTACCCCAAGGCCCCACAGCTTCTCTCTCTCTCTCTCTCTCTCCTGGGCCCCACAGCTTCTCTCTCTCTCTCTCTCTCTCCTGGGCCACACAGCCTCTCTCTCTCTCTCTCACTCTCCTGTGCCCCACAGCCACTCTCTCCCTCTCTCTTCCACAAGGCCCCAAATCCACTCTCTCTCTCTCTCTCTCTCTCTCCTCTCTCTCACTCCCCGGGGCCCCACAACCACTCTCTCTCTCTCCCCTGGGGCCCACAGCCACTCTCTCTCTCTCTCTCTCTCTCCAGCCCAGGGCCCCACAGCTTCTCTCCCTCCCCTGGGCCCCACAGCCACTCTCCCTCCTTTGGGCCCCACAGCCACTCTCCCTCCCCTGGGCCCCACATTCACTCTCTAACTCTCTCTCTCTCCTGGGCCCTACAGCCTTTCTCTCTCTCTCTCTCTCTCTCCTGGGCCACACAGCCTCTCTCTCTCTCTCTCTCCTGGGCCCCACAGCCTCTCTCTCTCTCTCTCCCCTGTGCCCCTCAGCCACTCTCTCTCTCTCTCTCCCCTGGGCCCCAGAGCCTCTCCCTCTCTCTCTCCTCCCCAAGGCCCCACAGCCACTCTCTCTCTCTCTCTCCTCCCCAAGGCCCCACAGCCTCTCTCTCTCTCTCTCTCTCCCCTGGGCCCCAGAGCCTCTCTCTCTCTCTCTCCTCCCCAGGGCCCCACAGCCACTTTCTCTCTCTCTCTCTCTTCCCCAAGGCTCCACAGCCTCTCTCTCATCTCTCTCTCTCTCTCCTGGGCCACACAGCCACTCTCTCTCTCTCTCTCTCCCTTCCCTGGGCCACACAGCCACTCTCTCTCTCTCTCTCCTGGGCCCCACAGCTTCTCTCTCTCTCTCTCTCTCTCGCAACTGGGCCCCACAGCCACTTTCTCTCTCTCTCTTCCATAAGGCCCCAAATCCACTCTCTCTCTCTCTCTCTCTCTGTCTCCCCTGGGCCCCACAGCCACTTTCTCTCTCTCTCTCTTCCACAAGGCCCCAAATTCACTCTCTCTCTCTCTCTCTCTCTCTCCTGGGCCCCACAGCCACTTTCTCTCTCTCTCTCTTCCACAAGGCCCCAAATTCACTCTCTCTCTCTCTCTCCCCAGGCCCCACAGCCACTCTCTCTCTCTCTCTCTCCTGGGCCCCACAGCCACTCTCTCTCTCTCTCTCTCTCCTGGGCCCCACAGCCACTTTCTCTCTATCTCTTCCACAAGGCCCCAAATTCACTCTCTCTCTCTCTGTCTCCCCTGGGCCCTACAGCCACTCTCTCTTTCTCCCCTGGGCCCCACAGCCACTCTCCCTCACACTCTCTCTTTCTCCCCTGGACCCCACAGCCTCTCTCTCTCTCTCTCTCTCCTGGGCCACACAGCCTCGCTCTGTCTCTATCTCTCTCCGGGGCCACACAGCCTCTCTCTCTCTCTCTCTCTCTCCCCTGTGCCACACAGCCTCTCTCTCTCTCTCTATCCCCCCTGGGCCCCATTACCACTCTCTCTCTCTCTCTCCTCCCCAAGGCCCCACAGCCACTTTCTCTCTCTCTCTCTCTCTCTCTTTCTCCTGGGCCACACAGCCTCTCTCTCTCTCTCTCTCTCCTGGGCCCCACAGCCACTCTCTCTCTCTCCCGTCCCTGGGCCACACAACCACTATCTATCTCTCTCTCTCTCTCTCTCTCTCTCCTGGGCCACACAGCCACTCTCTCTCTCTCTCCTGGGCCCCACAGCTTCTCTCTCTCTCTCTCTCTCCCCACTGGGTCCCAGCCACTCTCTCTCTCTCTCCTGGGCCCCACAGCTTCTCTCTCTCTCTCTCTCTCCCCACTGGGTCCCAGCCACTCTCTCTCTCTCTCTCTCTCTCCTGGGCCCCACAGCCACTTTCTCTCTCTCTCTTCCACAATGCCCCAAATCCACTCTCTCTCTCTCTCTCTCTCTGTCTCCCCTGGGCCCCACAGCCACTCTCTCTTTCTCCCCTGGGCCCCACAGCCACTCTCTCTCTCTCTCTCTCTCTCCTGGGCCCCACAGCCACTTTCTCTCTCTCTCTCCCACAAGGCCCCAAATCCACTCTCTCTCTCTCTCTCTCTCTCTCTGTCTCCCCTGAGCCCCACAGCCACTCTCTCTTTCTCCCCTGGGCCCCACAGCCACTTTCTCTCTCTCTCTTCCACAAGGCCCCAAATCCACTCTCTCTCTC
>NW_027599094.1:0-31566 GCF_964194155.1 Cetorhinus maximus | reverse complement strand
TGTGTATATTATAGAGAATATCAGTCCATGTGTATATTATAGAGAATAGCAGTCCCTGTGTATATTATGGAGAATAGAAGTCCTTGTGTATATTATAGAGAATAGCAGTTCCTGTGTATATTATAGAGAATAGCAGCCCCTGTGTATATTATAGAGACTAGCAGTCTCATTGTATATTATAGAGAATAGCAGCCCCTGTGTATATTATGGAGAATAGCATCCCCTGTGTATATTATAGAGAATAGCAGTCCCTGTGTATATTGTAGAGAATTGCATCCCCTGTGTATTTTATAGAGAATAGCATCCCCTGTGTACAATATAGAGAATAGCAGTCCCTGTGTATATTACAGAGAATAGCATTCCCTGTGTATATTATAGAGAATAGCATCCCCTGTGCATATTATAGAGAATAGCAGTCGCTGTGTATATTATAGAGAATAGCAGCCCCTGTGTACATTATAGAGACTAGCAGCCCCTGTGTATATTATAGAGAATAGGCGTCCCTGTGTACATTATAGAGAAAAGCAGCCCCTGTGTATATTATAGAGAATAGCAATCCCTGTGTATATTATAGAGAATAGCATCCCCTGTGTATATTATAGAGAATAGCAGCCCCTGTGTATATTATAGAGAATAGCAGTCACTGTGTATATTATAGAGAATAGCATCCCCTTTGTATATTATAGAGAATAGCAGTTCCTGAGTATATTATAGACAATAGCAGTCCCTGTGTATATTATAGAGAATAGCAGCCCCTGTGTATATTATAGAGAATAGCACTCCCTGTGTATATTATAGAGAATAGCATCCCCTGTGTATATTATAGAGAATAGCAGTTCCTGAGTATATTATAGACAATAGCAGTCCCTGTGTATATTATAGAGAATAGGAGGCCCTGTGTGTATTATAGAGAATAGCAGTCCCTGTGTATATTATAGAGAATAGAAGTCTGTGTGTATATTATAGAGAATAGCGGTTCCTGAGTATATTATGGAGAATAGCAGTCCCTGTATATATTATAGAGAATAGCAGCCCCGGTGTATATTATAGAGAATAGCAGCCATTGTGTAAAATTATAGAGAATAGCATCCCCTTTGTATATTATAGAGAATAGCAGCCCCTGTGTATATTATAGAGAATAGCAGTCCCTCTGTATATTATATACAATCGCAGTCCCAGTGTATATTATAGAGAATACCAGTCCCTGTGTATATTATAGAGAATAGCAGTCCCTGTGTATATTATTGAGAATAGTAGTCTCTGTGTATATTATAGAGAATAGCAGTCTCTGTGTATATTATAGAGAATAGAAGTCCCTGTGTATATTATAGAGAATAGCAGCCCCAGTATATGTTATAGAGAATAGCAGCCCCTGTATATATTATAGAGAATAGCAGTCCCTGTTTATATTATAGAGAATAGCAGACCCTGTGTATGTTATAGAGATTAGCAGTCTCTGTGTATGTTGTAGAGAGGCGCAGTCTCTGTCTATATTATAGAGAATAACAGTCCCTGTGTATATTATAGAGAATATCAGTCCATGTGTATATTATAGAGAATAGCAGTCCCTGTGTATATTATGGAAAATAGAAGTCCTTGTGTATATTATAGAGAATAGCAGTTGCTGTGTATATTATAGCAAATAGCAGCCCCTGTGTATATTATAGAGACTAGCAGTCCCTGTGTATATTACAGAGAATTGCATTCCCTGTGTATATTATAGAGATAAGCAGCCGCTGTGTATATTATAGAGAATAGCAATCCCTGTGTATATTATAGAGAATAGCATCCCCTGTGTATATTATAGAGAATAGCAGCCCCTGTGTATATTATAGAGAATAGCAGTCACTGTGTATATTATAGAGAATAGCATCCCCTTTGTATATTATAGAGAATAGCAGTTCCTGAGTATATTACAGACAATAGCAGTCCCTGTGTATATTATAGAGAATAGCAGCCCCTGTGTATATTATAGAGAATAGCACTCCCTGTGTATATTATAGAGAATAGCATCCCCTGTGTATATTATACAGAATAGCATCCCCTGTGTATATTATAGAGAATAGCAGCCCCTGTGTATATTATAGTGAATAGCAGTCCCCGTGTATATTATAGAGAATAGCAGCCCCCGTGTATATTATTGAGAATAGCAGTCCCTGTGTATATTATAGAGAATAGCAGTCCCTGTATATATTATAGAGAATAGCATTCCCTGTGTATATTATAGAGAATAGCAGTCCCTGTGTATATTATAGAGAATAGCAGTCCCTGTGTATATTATAGAGAATAGCAGCCCCTGTGTATATTATAGAGAATAGCAGTCCCTGTGTATATTATAGAGAATAGCAGCCCCTGTGGATTTTATAGAGAATAGCAGCCCCTGTGTATTTTATAGAGAATAGCAGTCCCTGTGTATATTATAGAGAGGCGCAGTCTGTGTGTATATTATAGAGAATAGCAGTCCCTGTGTACATTATAGAGAATAGCAGCCCCTGTGTATATTATAGAGAATAGCAGTCCCTGTGTATATTATAGAGAGGCGCAGTCTGTGTGTATATTATAGAGAATAGCAGTCCCTCTTTATATTATAGAGAATAGCAGCCCCTTTGTATATTATAGAGAATAGCAGTCCCTGTGTATATTATAGAGAATAGCAGTCCCTGTGTATATTATAGAGAATAGCAGCCCCTTTGTATATTATAGAGAATAGCAGTCCCTGTGTATATTATAGAGAATAGCAGCCCCTGTGTATATTATAGAGAATAGCAGTCCCTGTGTATATTATAGAGAATAGCAGTCCCTCTGTATGTTATAGAGAATAGCAGCCCCTGTGTATATTATAGAGAATAGCAGCCCCTGTGTATATTATAGAGAATAGCAGTCCCTGTGTATGTTATAGAGAATAGCAGCCCCTGTGGATATTATAGAGAATAGCAGTCCCTGTGTATATTATAGAGAATAGCAGCCCCTTTGTATATTATAGAGAATAGCAGTCCCTGTGTATATTATAGAGAAAGCAGCCCCTGTGTATATTATAGAGAATAGCAGTCCCTGTGTATATTATAGAGAATAGCAGCCCCTGTGTATATTATAGAGAATAGCAGTCCCTGTGTACATTATAGAGAATAGCAGCCCCTGTGGATTTTATAGAGAATAGCAGCCCCTGTGTATATTTTAGAGAAAATCAGTCTCTGTTTATATGATAGAGAATTGCAGCCCCTGTGTATATTATAGAGAATAGCAGCCCCTGTGTATATTATAGAGAATAGCAGCCCCTGTGTATATTATAGAGAATAGCAGTCCCTGTGTATATTATATAGAATAGCAGTCCCTGTGTATATTACAGAGAATAGCAGCCCCTGTGTATATTATAGAGAATAGCAGTCCCTGTGTATATTATAGAGAGTAGCAGCCCATGTGTATATTGTAGAGATTAGCAGCCCCCGTGTATATTATAGAGAATAGCAGCCCCTGTGTATATTATAGAGAATAGCAGCCCTGGTGTATATTATAGAGAATAGCAGTCCTCGTGTATATTATAGAGAATAGCTGTCCCTGTGTATATTATAGAGAATATCAGTCCCTGTGTATATTATAGAGAACAGCAGCCCCTGCGTATATTATAGAGAATAGCAGTCCCTCTGTATATTATAGAGAATAGCAGTCCCTGTGTATATTATAGAGAATAGCAGTCCCTGTGTATATTATCGAGAATCACAGTCCCTGTGTATATTATAGAGAATAGCAGTCCCTGTGTATATTATTGAGAATAGTAGTCTCTGTGTATATTATAGAGAATAGCAGTCTCTGTGTATATTATAGAGAATAGCAGTCCTTGTGTATATTATAGAGAATAGCAGACCCTGTGTATGTTATAGAGAATAGCAGTCTCTGTGTATATTGTAGAGAGGCGCAGTCTCTGTGTATATTATAGAGAATAACAGTCCCTGTGTATATTATAGAGAATATCACTCCATGTGTATATAATAGAGAATAGCAGTCCCTGTGTATATTATAGAGATTAGAAGTCCTTGTGTATATTATAGAGAATAGCAGTCCCTGTGTATATTATAGAGAATAGCAGCCCCTGTGTATATTATAGAGACTAGCAGTCTCTGTGTATATTATTGAGAATAGCAGCCCCTGTGTATAATATAGAGAATAGCAGTCCCTGTGTATATTATAGAGAATAGCAGCCTCTGTGTATAATACAGAGAATAGCAGCCAAAGTGTATATTATAGAGAATAGCAGTCCCTATGTATATTATACAGATTAGCAGCCCCTGTGTATATTATAGATAATAGCATTCCCTGTGTATAATATATAGAATAGCAGCCGCTGTGTATATTTAAGAGAATAGCTGTCCCTATGTATATTGTAGGGAATAGCAGTCCCTGTATATACTATAGAGTATACCAATCCCTGTGTATATTATATAGAATAGCAGTCCTTGTGTATATTATAGAGAATAGCAGTCCCTGTGTATAATATTGAGAACATCAGTCCCTGTGTATATTATAGAGAATAGCAGTCCCTGTGTATATTACAGAGAATAGCAGCCTCTGTGTATATTATAGAGAATAGTAGTCCCTGTGTATATTATAGAGAGTAGCAGCCCATGTGTATATTGTAGAGATTAGCAGCACCCGTGTATATTATAGACAATAGCAGCCCCTGTGTATATTATAGAGAATAGCAGCCCTGGTGTATATTATAGAGAATAGAAGTCCTTGTGTATATTATAGAGAATAGCTGTCCCTGTGTATATTATAGAGAATATCAGTCCCCGTGTATATTATAGAGAATAGCAGCCCCTGTGTATATTATAGTGAATAGCAGTCCCTCTGTATATTATAGAAAATAGCAGTCCCTGTGTATATTATAGAGAATAGCAGTTCCTGAGTATATTATGGAGAATAGCAGTCCCTGTATATATTATAGAGAATAGCAGCCCCTGTGTATATTATAGAGAATAGCAGCCCCTGTGTAAAATTATAGAGAATAGCAGCCCTTGTGTATATTATAGAGAATAGCAGCCCCTGTGTATATTATAGAGAATAGCAGTCCCTCTGTATATTATATAGAATAGCAGTCCCTGTGTATATTATAGAGAATATCAGTCCCTGTGTATATTATAGAGAACAGCAGCCCCTGCGTATATTATAGAGAATAGCAGTCCCTCTGTATATTATAGAGAATAGCAGTCCCTGTGTATATTAGAGAGAATAGGAGCCCCTGTGTATATTATAGAGAATAGCAGTCCCTGTGTATATTAGAGAGAATCGCAGTGCCTGTGTATATTATAGAGAATAGCAGTCCCTGTGTATATTATTGAGAATAGTAGTCTCTGTGTATATTATAGAGAATAGCAGTCTCTGTGTATATTATAGAGAATAGCAGTCCCTGTGTATATTATAGAGAATAGCAGCCCCTGTATATATTATAGAGAATAGCAGCCCCTGTATATATTATAGAGAATAGCAGTCCCTGTTTATATTATAGAGAATAGCAGACCCTGTGTATGTTATAGAGATTAGCAGTCTCTGTGTATGTTGTAGAGAGGCGCAGTCTCTGTGTATATTATAGAGAATAACAGTCCCTGTGTATATTATAGAGAATATCAGTCCATGTGTATATTATAGAGAATAGCAGTCCCTGTGTATATTATGGAGAATAGAAGTCCTTGTGTATATTATAGAGAATAGCAGTCCCTGTGTATATTACAGAGAATAGCAGCCTCTGTGTATATTATAGAGAATAGTAGTCCCTGTGTATATTATAGAGAGTAGCAGCCCATGTGTATATTGTAGAGATTAGCAGCCCCCGTGTATATTATAGAGAATAGCAGCCCCTGTGTATATTATAGAGAATAGCAGCCCTGGTGTATATTATAGAGAATAGAAGTCCTTGTGTATATTATAGAGAATAGCTGTCCCTGTGTATATTATAGAGAATATCAGTCCCCGTGTATATTATAGAGAATAGCAGCCCCTGCGTATATTATAGTGAATAGCATTCCCTCTGTATATTATAGAAAATAGCAGTCCCTGTGTATATTATAGAGAATAGCAGTTCCTGAGTATATTATGGAGAATAGCAGTCCCTGTATATATTATAGAGAATAGCAGCCCCTGTGTATATTATAGAGAATAGCAGCCCCTGTGTAAAATTATAGAGAATAGCAGCCCTTGTGTATATTATAGAGAATAGCAGCCCCTGTGTATATTATGGAGAATAGCATCCCCTGTGTATATTATAGAGAATAGCAGTCCCTGTGTATATTGTAGAGAATTGCATCCCCTGTGTATTTTATAGAGAATAGCATCCCCTGTGTACATTATAGAGAATAGCAGTCCCTGTGTATATTACAGAGAATAGCATTCCCTGTGTATATTATAGAGAATAGCATCCCCTGTGCATATTATAGAGAATAGCAGTCGCTGTGTATATTATAGAGAATAGCAGCCCCTGTGTACATTATAGAGACTAGCAGCCCCTGTGTATATTATAGAGAATAGGCGTCCCTGTGTACATTATAGAGAAAAGCAGCCCCTGTGTATATTATAGAGAATAGCAATCCCTGTGTATAATATAGAGAATAGCATCCCCTGTGTATATTATAGAGAATAGCAGCCCCTGTGTATATTATAGAGAATAGCAGTCACTGTGTATATTATAGAGAATAGCAGCACCTGTGTATATTATAGAGAATAGCAGTTCCTGAGTATATTATAGACAATAGCAGTCCCTGTGTATATTATAGAGAATAGCAGCCCCTGTGTATATTATAGAGAATAGCACTCCCAGTGTATATTATAGAGAATAGCATCCCCTGTGTATATTATACAGAATAGCATCCCCTGTGTATATTATAGAGAATAGCAGCCCCTGTGTATATTATAGTGACTAGCAGTCCCCGTGTATATTATAGAGAATAGCATCCCCTGTGTATATTATAGAGAATAGCAGTTCCTGAGTATATTATAGACAATAGCAGTCCCTGTGTATATTATAGAGAATAGGAGGCCCTGTGTGTATTATAGAGAATAGCAGTCCCTGTGTATATTATAGAGAATAGCAGTCTGTGTGTATATTATAGAGAATAGCAGTTCCTGAGTATAGTATGGAGAATAGCAGTCCCTGTATATATTATAGAGAATAGCAGCCCCGGTGTATATTATAGAGAATAGCAGCCCCTGTGTAAAATTATAGAGAATAGCATCCCCTTTGTATATTATAGAGAATAGCAGCCCCTGTGTATATTATAGAGAATAGCAGTCCCTCTGTATATTATATACAATCGCAGTCCCAGTGTATATTATAGAGAATACCAGTCCCCGTATATATTATAGAGAATAGCAGCCACTGTGTATATTATAGAGAATAGCAGCCCATGTGTATATTATAGAGAATAGCAGTCCCTGTGTATATTATAGAGAATAGCAGCCCCTGTGTATATTATAGAGAACAGCAGTCCCTGTGTATATTATAGAGAATAGCAGTCCCTCTGTAAGTTATAGAGAATAGCAGCCCCTGTGTATATTATAGAGAATAGCAGCCCCCGTGTATATTATTGAGAATAGCAGCCCCTGTGTATATTATAGAGAATAGCAGTCCCTGTGTATATTATAGAGAATCGCAGTGCCTGTGTATATTATAGAGAATAGCAGTCCCTGTGTATATTATTGAGAATAGTAGTCTCTGTGTATATTATAGAGAATAGCAGTCTCTGTGTATATTATAGAGAATAGCAGTCCCTGTGTATATTATAGAGAATAGCAGCCCCTGTATATATTATAGAGAATAGCAGCCCCTGTATATATTATAGAGAATAGCAGTCCCTGTTTATATTATAGAGAATAGCAGACCCTGTGTATGTTATAGAGATTAGCAGTCTCTGTGTATGTTGTAGAGAGGCGCAGTCTCTGTGTATATTATAGAGAATAACAGTCCCTGTGTATATTATAGAGAATATCAGTCCATGTGTATATTATAGAGAATAGCAGTCCCTGTGTATATTATGGAGAATAGAAGTCCTTGTGTATATTATAGAGAATAGCAGTTCCTGTGTATATTATAGAGAATAGCAGCCCCTGTGTATATTATAGAGACTAGCAGTCTCTGTGTATATTATAGAGAATAGCAGCCCCTGTGTATATAATGGAGAATAGCATCCCCTGTGTATATTATAGAGAATAGCAGTCCCTGTGTATATTGTAGAGAATTGCATCCCCTGTGTATTTTATAGAGAATAGCATCCCCTGTGTACATTATAGAGAATAGCAGTCCCTGTGTATATTACAGAGAATAGCAGTCCCTGTGTATATTATAGAGAATAGCAGCCCCTGTGTATATTATAGAGAATAGCACTCCCTGTGTATATTATAGAGAATAGCATCCCCTGTGTATATTATACAGAATAGCATCCCCTGTGTATATTATAGAGAATAGCAGCCCCTGTGTATATTATAGTGAATAGCAGTCCCCGTGTATATTATAGAGAATAGCAGCCCCCGTGTATATTATTGAGAATAGCAGTCCCTGTGTATATTATAGAGAATAGCAGTCCCTGTATATATTATAGAGAATAGCATTCCCTGTGTATATTATAGAGAATAGCAGTCCCTGTGTATATTATAGAGAATAGCAGTCCCTGTGTATATTATAGAGAATAGCAGCCCCTGTGTATATTATAGAGAGGCGCAGTCTGTGTGTATATTATAGAGAATAGCAGTCCCTGTGTACATTATAGAGAATAGCAGCCCCTGTGTATATTATAGAGAATAGCAGTCCCTGTGTATATTATAGAGAGGCGCAGTCTGTGTGTATATTATAGAGAATAGCAGTCCCTCTTTATATTATAGAGAATAGCAGCCCCTTTGTATATTATAGAGAATAGCAGTCCCTGTGTATATTATAGAGAATAGCAGTCCCTGTGTATATTATAGAGAATAGCAGCCCCTTTGTATATTATAGAGAATAGCAGTCCCTGTGTATATTATAGAGAATAGCAGCCCCTGTGTATATTATAGAGAATAGCAGCCCCTGTGTATATTATAGAGAATAGCAGCCCCTGTGTATATTATAGAGAATAGCAGCCCCTGTGTATATTATAGAGAATAGCAGTCCCTGTGTATATTATATAGAATAGCAGTCCCTGTGTATATTACAGAGAATAGCAGCCCCTGTGTATATTATAGAGAATAGCAGTCCCTGTGTATATTATAGAGAGTAGCAGCCCATGTGTATATTGTAGAGATTAGCAGCCCCCGTGTATATTATAGAGAATAGCAGCCCCTGTGTATATTATAGAGAATAGCAGTCCTCGTGTATATTATAGAGAATAGCTGTCCCTGTGTATATTATAGAGAATATCAGTCCCTGTGTATATTATAGAGAACAGCAGCCCCTGCGTATATTATAGAGAATAGCAGTCCCTCTGTATATTATAGAGAATAGCAGTCCCTGTGTATATTATAGAGAATAGCAGTCCCTGTGTATATTATCGAGAATCACAGTCCCTGTGTATATTATAGAGAATAGCAGTCCCTGTGTATATTATTGAGAATAGTAGTCTCTGTGTATATTATAGAGAATAGCAGTCTCTGTGTATATTATAGAGAATAGCAGTCCTTGTGTATATTATAGAGAATAGCAGACCCTGTGTATGTTATAGAGAATAGCAGTCTCTGTGTATATTGTAGAGAGGCGCAGTCTCTGTGTATATTATAGAGAATAACAGTCCCTGTGTATATTATAGAGAATATCACTCCATGTGTATATAATAGAGAATAGCAGTCCCTGTGTATATTATAGAGATTAGAAGTCCTTGTGTATATTATAGAGAATAGCAGTCCCTGTGTATATTATAGAGAATAGCAGCCCCTGTGTATATTATAGAGACTAGCAGTCTCTGTGTATATTATAGAGAATAGCAGCCCCTGTGTATAATATAGAGAATAGCAGTCCCTGTGTATATTATAGAGAATAGCAGCCTCTGTGTATAATACAGAGAATAGCAGCCAAAGTGTATATTATAGAGAATAGCAGTCCCTATGTATATTATACAGATTAGCAGCCCCTGTGTATATTATAGATAATAGCATTCCCTGTGTATAATATATAGAATAGCAGCCGCTGTGTATATTTAAGAGAATAGCTGTCCCTCGGTATATTGTAGGGAATAGCAGTCCCTGTATATACTATAGAGTATACCAATCCCTGTGTATATTATAGAGAATAGCAGTCCTTGTGTATATTGTAGAGAATAGCAGTCCCTGTGTATAATATTGAGAATATCAGTCCCTGTGTATATTATAGAGAATAGCAGTCCCTGTGTATATTACAGAGAATAGCAGCCTCTGTGTATATTATAGAGAATAGTAGTCCCTGTGTATATTATAGAGAGTAGCAGCCCATGTGTATATTGTAGAGATTAGCAGCCCCCGTGTATATTATAGAGAATAGCAGCCCCTGTGTATATTATAGAGAATAGCAGCCCTGGTGTATATTATAGAGAATAGAAGTCCTTGTGTATATTATAGAGAATAGCTGTCCCTGTGTATATTATAGAGAATATCAGTCCCCGTGTATATTATAGAGAATAGCAGCCCCTGCGTATATTATAGTGAATAGCAGTCCCTCTGTATATTATAGAAAATAGCAGTCCCTGTGTATATTATAGAGAATAGCAGTTCCTGAGTATATTATGGAGAATAGCAGTCCCTGTATATATTATAGAGAATAGCAGCCCCTGTGTATATTATAGAGAATAGCAGCCCCTGTGTAAAATTATAGAGAATAGCAGCCCTTGTGTATATTATAGAGAATAGCAGCCCCTGTGTATATTATGGAGAATAGCATCCCCTGTGTATATTATAGAGAATAGCAGTCCCTGTGTATATTGTAGAGAATTGCATCCCCTGTGTATTTTATAGAGAATAGCATCCCCTGTGTACATTATAGAGAATAGCAGTCCCTGTGTATATTACAGAGAATAGCATTCCCTGTGTATATTATAGAGAATAGCATCCCCTGTGCATATTATAGAGAATAGCAGTCGCTGTGTATATTATAGAGAATAGCAGCCCCTGTGTACATTATAGAGACTAGCAGCCCCTGTGTATATTATAGAGAATAGGCGTCCCTGTGTACATTATAGAGAAAAGCAGCCCCTGTGTATATTATAGAGAATAGCAATCCCTGTGTATAATATAGAGAATAGCATCCCCTGTGTATATTATAGAGAATAGCAGCCCCTGTGTATATTATAGAGAATAGCAGTCACTGTGTATATTATAGAGAATAGCAGCACCTGTGTATATTATAGAGAATAGCAGTTCCTGAGTATATTATAGACAATAGCAGTCCCTGTGTATATTATAGAGAATAGCAGCCCCTGTGTATATTATAGAGAATAGCACTCCCAGTGTATATTATAGAGAATAGCATCCCCTGTGTATATTATACAGAATAGCATCCCCTGTGTATATTATAGAGAATAGCAGCCCCTGTGTATATTATAGTGACTAGCAGTCCCCGTGTATATTATAGAGAATAGCATCCCCTGTGTATATTATAGAGAATAGCAGTTCCTGAGTATATTATAGACAATAGCAGTCCCTGTGTATATTATAGAGAATAGGAGGCCCTGTGTGTATTATAGAGAATAGCAGTCCCTGTGTATATTATAGAGAATAGCAGTCTGTGTGTATATTATAGAGAATAGCAGTTCCTGAGTATAGTATGGAGAATAGCAGTCCCTGTATATATTATAGAGAATAGCAGCCCCGGTGTATATTATAGAGAATAGCAGCCCCTGTGTAAAATTATAGAGAATAGCATCCCCTTTGTATATTATAGAGAATAGCAGCCCCTGTGTATATTATAGAGAATAGCAGTCCCTCTGTATATTATATACAATCGCAGTCCCAGTGTATATTATAGAGAATACCAGTCCCTGTATATATTATAGAGAATAGCAGCCACTGTGTATATTATAGAGAATAGCAGCCCATGTGTATATTATAGAGAATAGCAGTCCCTGTGTATATTATAGAGAATAGCAGCCCCTGTGTATATTATAGAGAACAGCTGTCCCTGTGTATATTATAGAGAATAGCAGTCCCTCTGTAAGTTATAGAGAATAGCAGCCCCTGTGTATATTATAGAGAATAGCAGCCCCCGTGTATATTATTGAGAATAGCAGTCCCTGTGTATATTATAGAGAATAGCAGTCCCTGTGTATATTATAGAGAATCGCAGTGCCTGTGTATATTATAGAGAATAGCAGTCCCTGTGTATATTATTGAGAATAGTAGTCTCTGTGTATATTATAGAGAATAGCAGTCTCTGTGTATATTATAGAGAATAGCAGTCCCTGTGTATATTATAGAGAATAGCAGCCCCTGTATATATTATAGAGAATAGCAGCCCCTGTATATATTATAGAGAATAGCAGTCCCTGTTTATATTATAGAGAATAGCAGACCCTGTGTATGTTATAGAGATTAGCAGTCTCTGTGTATGTTGTAGAGAGGCGCAGTCTCTGTGTATATTATAGAGAATAACAGTCCCTGTGTATATTATAGAGAATATCAGTCCATGTGTATATTATAGAGAATAGCAGTCCCTGTGTATATTATGGAGAATAGAAGTCCTTGTGTATATTATAGAGAATAGCAGTTCCTGTGTATATTATAGAGAATAGCAGCCCCTGTGTATATTATAGAGACTAGCAGTCTCTGTGTATATTATAGAGAATAGCAGCCCCTGTGTATATTATGGAGAATAGCATCCCCTGTGTATATTATAGAGAATAGCAGTCCCTGTGTATATTGTAGAGAATTGCATCCCCTGTGTATTTTATAGAGAATAGCATCCCCTGTGTACATTATAGAGAATAGCAGTCCCTGTGTATATTACAGAGAATAGCAGTCCCTGTGTATATTATAGAGAATAGCAGCCCCTGTGTATATTATAGAGAATAGCACTCCCTGTGTATATTATAGAGAATAGCATCCCCTGTGTATATTATACAGAATAGCATCCCCTGTGTATATTATAGAGAATAGCAGCCCCTGTGTATATTATAGTGAATAGCAGTCCCCGTGTATATTATAGAGAATAGCAGCCCCCGTGTATATTATTGAGAATAGCAGTCCCTGTGTATATTATAGAGAATAGCAGTCCCTGTATATATTATAGAGAATAGCATTCCCTGTGTATATTATAGAGAATAGCAGTCCCTGTGTATATTATAGAGAATAGCAGTCCCTGTGTATATTATAGAGAATAGCAGCCCCTGTGTATATTATAGAGAATAGCAGTCCCTGTGTATATTATAGAGAATAGCAGCCCCTGTGGATTTTATAGAGAATAGCAGCTCCTGTGTATTTTATAGAGAATAGCAGTCCCTGTGTATATTATAGAGAGGCGCAGTCTGTGTGTATATTATAGAGAATAGCAGTCCCTGTGTACATTATAGAGAATAGCAGCCCCTGTGTATATTATAGAGAATAGCAGTCCCTGTGTATATTATAGAGAGGCGCAGTCTGTGTGTATATTATAGAGAATAGCAGTCCCTCTTTATATTATAGAGAATAGCAGCCCCTTTGTATATTATAGAGAATAGCAGTCCCTGTGTATATTATAGAGAATAGCAGTCCCTGTGTATATTATAGAGAATAGCAGCCCCTTTGTATATTATAGAGAATAGCAGTCCCTGTGTATATTATAGAGAATAGCAGCCCCTGTGTATATTATAGAGAATAGCAGTCCCTGTGTATATTATAGAGAATAGCAGTCCCTCTGTATGTTATAGAGAATAGCAGCCCCTGTGTATATTATAGAGAATAGCAGCCCTGTGTATTTAATAGAGAATAGCAGTCCCTGCGTATATTATAGATAATAGCAGTCCCTGTGTATATTATAGATAATAGCAGTCCCTGTGTATATTATAGATAATAGCAGTCCCTGTGTATATTATAGAGAATAGCAGCACCTGTGTATATTATAGAGAATAGCAGCCCCTGTGTATATTATAGAGAATAGCAGTCCCTGTGTACATTATAGAGAATAGCAGCCCCTGTGGATTTTATAGAGAATAGCAGCCCCTGTGTATATTTTAGAGAAAATCAGTCTCTGTTTATATGATAGAGAATTGCAGCCCCTGTGTATATTATAGAGAATAGCAGCCCCTGTGTATATTATAGAGAATAGCAGCCCCTGTGTATATTATAGAGAATAGCAGTCCCTGTGTACATTATAGAGAATAGCAGCCCCTGTGGATTTTATAGAGAATAGCAGCCCCTGTGTATATTTTAGAGAAAATCAGTCTCTGTTTATATGATAGAGAATTGCAGCCCCTGTGTATATTATAGAGAATAGCAGCCCCTGTGTATATTATAGAGAATAGCAGCCCCTGTGTATATTATAGAGAATAGCAGTCCCTGTGTATATTATATAGAATAGCAGTCCCTGTGTATATTACAGAGAATAGCAGCCCCTGTGTATATTATAGAGAATAGCAGTCCCTGTGTATATTATAGAGAGTAGCAGCCCATGTGTATATTGTAGAGATTAGCAGCCCCCGTGTATATTATAGAGAATAGCAGCCCCTGTGTATATTATAGAGAATAGCATCCCCTGTGTATATTATAGAGAATAGCAGTTCCTGAGTATATTATAGACAATAGCAGTCCCTGTGTATATTATAGAGAATAGGAGGCCCTGTGTGTATTATAGAGAATAGCAGTCCCTGTGTATATTATAGAGAATAGCAGTCTGTGTGTATATTATAGAGAATAGCAGTTCCTGAGTATAGTATGGAGAATAGCAGTCCCTGTATATATTATAGAGAATAGCAGCCCCGGTGTATATTATAGAGAATAGCAGCCCCTGTGTAAAATTATAGAGAATAGCATCCCCTTTGTATATTATAGAGAATAGCAGCCCCTGTGTATATTATAGAGAATAGCAGTCCCTCTGTATATTATATACAATCGCAGTCCCAGTGTATATTATAGAGAATACCAGTCCCTGTATATATTATAGAGAATAGCAGCCACTGTGTATATTATAGAGAATAGCAGCCCATGTGTATATTATAGAGAATAGCAGTCCCTGTGTATATTATAGAGAATAGCAGCCCCTGTGTATATTATAGAGAACAGCTGTCCCTGTGTATATTATAGAGAATAGCAGTCCCTCTGTAAGTTATAGAGAATAGCAGCCCCTGTGTATATTATAGAGAATAGCAGCCCCCGTGTATATTATTGAGAATAGCAGTCCCTGTGTATATTATAGAGAATAGCAGTCCCTGTGTATATTATAGAGAATCGCAGTGCCTGTGTATATTATAGAGAATAGCAGTCCCTGTGTATATTATTGAGAATAGTAGTCTCTGTGTATATTATAGAGAATAGCAGTCTCTGTGTATATTATAGAGAATAGCAGTCCCTGTGTATATTATAGAGAATAGCAGCCCCTGTATATATTATAGAGAATAGCAGCCCCTGTATATATTATAGAGAATAGCAGTCCCTGTTTATATTATAGAGAATAGCAGACCCTGTGTATGTTATAGAGATTAGCAGTCTCTGTGTATGTTGTAGAGAGGCGCAGTCTCTGTGTATATTATAGAGAATAACAGTCCCTGTGTATATTATAGAGAATATCAGTCCATGTGTATATTATAGAGAATAGCAGTCCCTGTGTATATTATGGAGAATAGAAGTCCTTGTGTATATTATAGAGAATAGCAGTTCCTGTGTATATTATAGAGAATAGCAGCCCCTGTGTATATTATAGAGACTAGCAGTCTCTGTGTATATTATAGAGAATAGCAGCCCCTGTGTATATTATGGAGAATAGCATCCCCTGTGTATATTATAGAGAATAGCAGTCCCTGTGTATATTGTAGAGAATTGCATCCCCTGTGTATTTTATAGAGAATAGCATCCCCTGTGTACATTATAGAGAATAGCAGTCCCTGTGTATATTACAGAGAATAGCAGTCCCTGTGTATATTATAGAGAATAGCAGCCCCTGTGTATATTATAGAGAATAGCACTCCCTGTGTATATTATAGAGAATAGCATCCCCTGTGTATATTATACAGAATAGCATCCCCTGTGTATATTATAGAGAATAGCAGCCCCTGTGTATATTATAGTGAATAGCAGTCCCCGTGTATATTATAGAGAATAGCAGCCCCCGTGTATATTATTGAGAATAGCAGTCCCTGTGTATATTATAGAGAATAGCAGTCCCTGTATATATTATAGAGAATAGCATTCCCTGTGTATATTATAGAGAATAGCAGTCCCTGTGTATATTATAGAGAATAGCAGTCCCTGTGTATATTATAGAGAATAGCAGCCCCTGTGTATATTATAGAGAATAGCAGTCCCTGTGTATATTATAGAGAATAGCAGCCCCTGTGGATTTTATAGAGAATAGCAGCTCCTGTGTATTTTATAGAGAATAGCAGTCCCTGTGTATATTATAGAGAGGCGCAGTCTGTGTGTATATTATAGAGAATAGCAGTCCCTGTGTACATTATAGAGAATAGCAGCCCCTGTGTATATTATAGAGAATAGCAGTCCCTGTGTATATTATAGAGAGGCGCAGTCTGTGTGTATATTATAGAGAATAGCAGTCCCTCTTTATATTATAGAGAATAGCAGCCCCTTTGTATATTATAGAGAATAGCAGTCCCTGTGTATATTATAGAGAATAGCAGTCCCTGTGTATATTATAGAGAATAGCAGCCCCTTTGTATATTATAGAGAATAGCAGTCCCTGTGTATATTATAGAGAATAGCAGCCCCTGTGTATATTATAGAGAATAGCAGTCCCTGTGTATATTATAGAGAATAGCAGTCCCTCTGTATGTTATAGAGAATAGCAGCCCCTGTGTATATTATAGAGAATAGCAGCCCTGTGTATTTAATAGAGAATAGCAGTCCCTGCGTATATTATAGATAATAGCAGTCCCTGTGTATATTATAGATAATAGCAGTCCCTGTGTATATTATAGATAATAGCAGTCCCTGTGTATATTATAGAGAATAGCAGCACCTGTGTATATTATAGAGAATAGCAGCCCCTGTGTATATTATAGAGAATAGCAGTCCCTGTGTACATTATAGAGAATAGCAGCCCCTGTGGATTTTATAGAGAATAGCAGCCCCTGTGTATATTTTAGAGAAAATCAGTCTCTGTTTATATGATAGAGAATTGCAGCCCCTGTGTATATTATAGAGAATAGCAGCCCCTGTGTATATTATAGAGAATAGCAGCCCCTGTGTATATTATAGAGAATAGCAGTCCCTGTGTACATTATAGAGAATAGCAGCCCCTGTGGATTTTATAGAGAATAGCAGCCCCTGTGTATATTTTAGAGAAAATCAGTCTCTGTTTATATGATAGAGAATTGCAGCCCCTGTGTATATTATAGAGAATAGCAGCCCCTGTGTATATTATAGAGAATAGCAGCCCCTGTGTATATTATAGAGAATAGCAGTCCCTGTGTATATTATATAGAATAGCAGTCCCTGTGTATATTACAGAGAATAGCAGCCCCTGTGTATATTATAGAGAATAGCAGTCCCTGTGTATATTATAGAGAGTAGCAGCCCATGTGTATATTGTAGAGATTAGCAGCCCCCGTGTATATTATAGAGAATAGCAGCCCCTGTGTATATTATAGAGAATAGCAGCCCTGGTGTATATTATAGAGAATAGCAGTCCTCGTGTATATTATAGAGAATAGCTGTCCCTGTGTATATTATAGAGAATATCAGTCCCTGTGTATATTATAGAGAACAGCAGCCCCTGCGTATATTATAGAGAATAGCAGTCCCTCTGTATATTATAGAGAATAGCAGTCCCTGTGTATATTATAGAGAATAGCAGTCCCTGTGTATATTATCGAGAATCACAGTCCCTGTGTATATTATAGAGAATAGCAGTCCCTGTGTATATTATTGAGAATAGTAGTCTCTGTGTATATTATAGAGAATAGCAGTCTCTGTGTATATTATAGAGAATAGCAGTCCTTGTGTATATTATAGAGAATAGCAGACCCTGTGTATGTTATAGAGAATAGCAGTCTCTGTGTATATTGTAGAGAGGCGCAGTCTCTGTGTATATTATAGAGAATAACAGTCCCTGTGTATATTATAGAGAATATCACTCCATGTGTATATAATAGAGAATAGCAGTCCCTGTGTATATTATAGAGATTAGAAGTCCTTGTGTATATTATAGAGAATAGCAGTCCCTGTGTATATTATAGAGAATAGCAGCCCCTGTGTATATTATAGAGACTAGCAGTCTCTGTGTATATTATAGAGAATAGCAGCCCCTGTGTATAATATAGAGAATAGCAGTCCCTGTGTATATTATAGAGAATAGCAGCCTCTGTGTATAATACAGAGAATAGCAGCCAAAGTGTATATTATAGAGAATAGCAGTCCCTATGTATATTATACAGATTAGCAGCCCCTGTGTATATTATAGATAATAGCATTCCCTGTGTATAATATATAGAATAGCAGCCGCTGTGTATATTTAAGAGAATAGCTGTCCCTCGGTATATTGTAGGGAATAGCAGTCCCTGTATATACTATAGAGTATACCAATCCCTGTGTATATTATAGAGAATAGCAGTCCTTGTGTATATTATAGAGAATAGCAGTCCCTGTGTATAATATTGAGAATATCAGTCCCTGTGTATATTATAGAGAATAGCAGTCCCTGTGTATATTACAGAGAATAACAGCCTCTGTGTATATTATAGAGAATAGTAGTCCCTGTGTATATTATAGAGAGTAGCAGCCCAAGTGTATATTGTAGAGATTAGCAGCCCCCGTGTATATTATAGAGAATAGCAGCCCCTGTGTATATTATAGAGAATAGCAGCCCTGGTGTATATTATAGAGAATAGAAGTCCTTGTGTATATTATAGAGAATAGCTGTCCCTGTGTATATTATAGAGAATATCAGTCCCCGTGTATATTATAGAGAATAGCAGCCCCTGCGTATATTATAGTGAATAGCAGTCCCTCTGTATATTATAGAAAATAGCAGTCCCTGTGTATATTATAGAGAATAGCAGTTCCTGAGTATATTATGGAGAATAGCAGTCCCTGTATATATTATAGAGAATAGCAGCCCCTGTGTATATTATAGAGAATAGCAGCCCCTGTGTAAAATTATAGAGAATAGCAGCCCTTGTGTATATTATAGAGAATAGCAGCCCCTGTGTATATTATAGAGAATAGCAGTCCCTCTGTATATTATATAGAATAGCAGTCCCTGTGTATATTATAGAGAATATCAGTCCCTGTGTATATTATAGAGAACAGCAGCCCCTGCGTATGTTATAGAGAATAGCAGTCCCTCTGTATATTATAGAGAATAGCAGTCCCTGTGTATATTAGATAGAATAGGAGCCCCTGTGTATATTATAGAGAATAGCAGTCCCTGTGTATATTAGAGAGAATCGCAGTGCCTGTGTATATTATAGAGAATAGCAGTCCCTGTGTATATTATTGAGAATAGTAGTCTCTGTGTATATTATAGAGAATAGCAGTCTCTGTGTATATTATAGAGAATAGCAGTCCCTGTGTATATTATAGAGAATAGCAGCCCCTGTATATATTATAGAGAATAGCAGCCCCTGTATATATTATAGAGAATAGCAGTCCCTGTTTATATTATAGAGAATAGCAGACCCTGTGTATGTTATAGAGATTAGCAGTCTCTGTGTATGTTGTAGAGAGGCGCAGTCTCTGTGTATATTATAGAGAATAACAGTCCCTGTGTATATTATAGAGAATATCAGTCCATGTGTATATTATAGAGAATAGCAGTCCCTGTGTATATTATGGAGAATAGAAGTCCTTGTGTATATTATAGAGAATAGCAGTTCCTGTGTATATTATAGAGAATAGCAGCCCCTGTGTATATTATAGAGACTAGCAGTCTCTGTGTATATTATAGAGAATAGCAGCCCCTGTGTATATTATGGAGAATAGCATCCCCTGTGTATATTATAGAGAATAGCAGTCCCTGTGTATATTGTAGAGAATTGCATCCCCTGTGTATTTTATAGAGAATAGCATCCCCTGTGTACATTATAGAGAATAGCAGTCCCTGTGTATATTACAGAGAATAGCATTCCCTGTGTATATTATAGAGAATAGCATCCCCTGTGCATATTATAGAGAATAGCAGTCGCTGTGTATATTATAGAGAATAGCAGCCCCTGTGTACATTATAGAGACTAGCAGCCCCTGTGTATATTATAGAGAATAGGCGTCCCTGTGTACATTATAGAGAAAAGCAGCCCCTGTGTATATTATAGAGAATAGCAATCCCTGTGTATAATATAGAGAATAGCATCCCCTGTGTATATTATAGAGAATAGCAGCCCCTGTGTATATTATAGAGAATAGCAGTCACTGTGTATATTATAGAGAATAGCAGCACCTGTGTATATTATAGAGAATAGCAGTTCCTGAGTATATTATAGACAATAGCAGTCCCTGTGTATATTATAGAGAATAGCAGCCCCTGTGTATATTATAGAGAATAGCATCCCCTGTGTATATTATACAGAATAGCATCCCCTGTGTATATTATAGAGAATAGCAGCCCCTGTGTATATTATAGTGAATAGCAGTCCCCGTGCATATTATAGAGAATAGCATCCCCTGTGTATATTATAGAGAATAGCAGTTCCTGAGTATATTATAGACAATAGCAGTCCCTGTGTATATTATAGAGAATAGGAGGCCCTGTGTGTATTATAGAGAATAGCAGTCCCTGTGTATATTATAGAGAATAGCAGTCTGTGTGTATATTATAGAGAATAGCAGTTCCTGAGTATAGTATGGAGAATAGCAGTCCCTGTATATATTATAGAGAATAGCAGCCCCGGTGTATATTATAGAGAATAGCAGCCCCTGTGTAAAATTATAGAGAATAGCATCCCCTTTGTATATTATAGAGAATAGCAGCCCCTGTGTATATTATAGAGAATAGCAGTCCCTCTGTATATTATATACAATCGCAGTCCCAGTGTATATTATAGAGAATACCAGTCCCTGTATATATTATAGAGAATAGCAGCCACTGTGTATATTATAGAGAATAGCAGCCCATGTGTATATTATAGAGAATAGCAGTCCCTGTGTATATTATAGAGAATAGCAGCCCCTGTGTATATTATAGAGAACAGCAGTCCCTGTGTATATTATAGAGAATAGCAGTCCCTCTGTAAGTTATAGAGAATAGCAGCCCCTGTGTATATTATAGAGAATAGCAGCCCCCGTGTATATTATTGAGAATAGCAGTCCCTGTGTATATTATAGAGAATAGCAGTCCCTGTGTATATTATAGAGAATCGCAGTGCCTGTGTATATTATAGAGAATAGCAGTCCCTGTGTATATTATTGAGAATAGTAGTCTCTGTGTATATTATAGAGAATAGCAGTCTCTGTGTATATTATAGAGAATAGCAGTCCCTGTGTATATTATAGAGAATAGCAGCCCCTGTATATATTATAGAGAATAGCAGCCCCTGTATATATTATAGAGAATAGCAGTCCCTGTTTATATTATAGAGAATAGCAGACCCTGTGTATGTTATAGAGATTAGCAGTCTCTGTGTATGTTGTAGAGAGGCGCAGTCTCTGTGTATATTATAGAGAATAACAGTCCCTGTGTATATTATAGAGAATATCAGTCCATGTGTATATTATAGAGAATAGCAGTCCCTGTGTATATTATGGAGAATAGAAGTCCTTGTGTATATTATAGAGAATAGCAGTTCCTGTGTATATTATAGAGAATAGCAGCCCCTGTGTATATTATAGAGACTAGCAGTCTCTGTGTATATTATAGAGAATAGCAGCCCCTGTGTATATTATGGAGAATAGCATCCCCTGTGTATATTATAGAGAATAGCAGTCCCTGTGTATATTGTAGAGAATTGCATCCCCTGTGTATTTTATAGAGAATAGCATCCCCTGTGTACATTATAGAGAATAGCAGTCCCTGTGTATATTACAGAGAATAGCATTCCCTGTGTATATTATAGAGAATAGCATCCCCTGTGCATATTATAGAGAATAGCAGTCGCTGTGTATATTATAGAGAATAGCAGCCCCTGTGTACATTATAGAGACTAGCAGCCCCTGTGTATATTATAGAGAATAGGCGTCCCTGTGTACATTATAGAGAAAAGCAGCCCCTGTGTATATTATAGAGAATAGCAATCCCTGTGTATATTATAGAGAATAGCATCCCCTGTGTATATTATAGAGAATAGCAGCCCCTGTGTATATTATAGAGAATAGCAGTCACTGTGTATATTATAGAGAATAGCATCCCCTTTGTATATTATAGAGAATAGCAGTTCCTGAGTATATTATAGACAATAGCAGTCCCTGTGTATATTATAGAGAATAGCAGCGCCTGTGTATATTATACAGAATAGCACTCCCTGTGTATATTATAGAGAATAGCATCCCCTGTGTATATTATACAGAATAGCATCCCCTTTGTATATTATAGAGAATAGCAGCCCCTGTGTATATTATAGTGAATAGCAGTCCCCGTGTATATTATAGAGAATAGCATCCCCTGTGTATATTATAGAGAATAGCAGTTCCTGAGTATATTATAGACAATAGCAGTCCTGTGTATATTATAGAGAATAGGAGGCCCTGTGTGTATTATAGAGAATAGCAGTCCCTGTGTATATTATAGAGAATAGCAGTCTGTGTGTATATTATAGAGAATAGCAGTTCCTGAGTATATTATGGAGAATAGCAGTCCCTGTATATATTATAGAGAATAGCAGCCCCGGTGTATATTATAGAGAATAGCAGCCCCTGTGTAAAATTATAGAGAATAGCATCCCCTTTGTATATTATAGAGAATAGCAGCCCCTGTGTATATTATAGAGAATAGCAGTCCCTCTGTATATTATATACAATCGCAGTCCCAGTGTATATTATAGAGAATACCAGTCCCTGTATATATTATAGAGAATAGCAGCCACTGTGTATATTATAGAGAATAGCAGCCCATGTGTATATTATAGAGAATAGCAGTCCCTGTGTATATTATAGAGAATAGCAGCCCCTGTGTATATTATAGAGAACAGCAGTCCCTGTGTATATTATAGAGAATAGCAGTCCCCCTGTAAGTTATAGAGAATAGCAGCCCCTGTGTATATTATAGAGAATAGCAGGCCCCGTGTATATTATTGAGAATAGCAGTCCCTGTGTATATTATAGAGAATAGCAGTCCCTGTGTATATTATAGAGAATCGCAGTGCCTGTGTATATTATAGAGAATAGCAGTCCCTGTGTATATTATTGAGAATAGTAGTCTCTGTGTATATTATAGAGAATAGCAGTCTCTGTGTATATTATAGAGAATAGCAGTCCCTGTGTATATTATAGAGAATAGCAGCCCCTGTATATATTATAGAGACTAGCAGTCTCTGTATATATTATAGAGAATAGCAGTCCCTGTTTATATTATAGAGAATAGCAGACCCTGTGTATGTTATAGAGATTAGCAGTCTCTGTGTATGTTGTAGAGAGGCGCAGTCTCTGTGTATATTATAGAGAATAACAGTCCCTGTGTATATTATAGAGAATATCAGTCCATGTGTATATTATAGAGAATAGCAGTCCCTGTGTATATTATGGAGAATAGAAGTCCTTGTGTATATTATAGAGAATAGCAGTTCCTGTGTATATTATAGAGAATAGCAGCCCCTGTGTATATTATAGAGACTAGCAGTCTCTGTGTATATTATAGAGAATAGCAGCCCCTGTGTATATTATGGAGAATAGCATCCCCTGTGTATATTATAGAGAATAGCAGTCCCTGTGTATATTGTAGAGAATTGCATCCCCTGTGTATTTTATAGAGAATAGCATCCCCTGTGTACATTATAGAGAATAGCAGTCCCTGTGTATATTACAGAGAATAGCATTCCCTGTGTATATTATAGAGAATAGCATCCCCTGTGCATATTATAGAGAATAGCAGTCGCTGTGTATATTATAGAGAATAGCAGCCCCTGTGTACATTATAGAGACTAGCAGCCCCTGTGTATATTATAGAGAATAGGCGTCCCTGTGTACATTATAGAGAAAAGCAGCCCCTGTGTATATTATAGAGAATAGCAATCCCTGTGTATATTATAGAGAATAGCATCCCCTGTGTATATTATAGAGAATAGCAGCCCCTGTGTATATTATAGAGAATAGCAGTCACTGTGTATATTATAGAGAATAGCATCCCCTTTGTATATTATAGAGAATAGCAGTTCCTGAGTATATTATAGACAATAGCAGTCCCTGTGTATATTATAGAGAATAGCAGCCCCTGTGTATATTATAGAGAATAGCACTCCCTGTGTATATTATAGAGAATAGCATCCCCTGTGTATATTATACAGAATAGGATCCCCTTTGTATATTATAGAGAATAGCAGCCCCTGTGTATATTATAGAGAATAGCAGCCCCTGTATATATTATAGAGACTAGCAGTCTCTGTATATATTATAGAGAATAGCAGTCCCTGTTTATATTATAGAGAATAGCAGACCCTGTGTATGTTATAGAGATTAGCAGTCTCTGTGTATGTTGTAGAGAGGCGCAGTCTCTGTGTATATTATAGAGAATAACAGTCCCTGTGTATATTATAGAGAATATCAGTCCATGTGTATATTATAGAGAATAGCAGTCCCTGTGTATATTATGGAGAATAGAAGTCCTTGTGTATATTATAGAGAATAGCAGTTCCTGTGTATATTATAGAGAATAGCAGCCCCTGTGTATATTATAGAGACTAGCAGTCTCTGTGTATATTATAGAGAATAGCAGCCCCTGTGTATATTATGGAGAATAGCATCCCCTGTGTATATTATAGAGAATAGCACTCCCTGTGTATATTGTAGAGAATTGCATCCCCTGTGTATTTTATAGAGAATAGCATCCCCTGTGTACATTATAGAGAATAGCAGTCCCTGTGTATATTACAGAGAATAGCATTCCCTGTGTATATTATAGAGAATAGCATCCCCTGTGCATATTATAGAGAATAGCAGTCGCTGTGTATATTATAGAGAATAGCAGCCCCTGTGTACATTATAGAGACTAGCAGCCCCTGTGTATATTATAGAGAATAGGCGTCCCTGTGTGCATTATAGAGAAAAGCAGCCCCTGTGTATATTATAGAGAATAGCAATCCCTGTGTATATTATAGAGAATAGCATCCCCTGTGTATATTATAGAGAATAGCAGCCCCTGTGTATATTATAGAGAATAGCAGTCACTGTGTATATTATAGAGAATAGCATCCCCTTTGTATATTATAGAGAATAGCAGTTCCTGAGTATATTATAGACAATAGCAGTCCCTGTGTATATTATAGAGAATAGCAGCCCCTGTGTATATTATAGAGAATAGCACTCCCTGTGTATATTATAGAGAATAGCATCCCCTGTGTATATTATACAGAATAGGATCCCCTTTGTATATTATAGAGAATAGCAGCCCCTGTGTATATTATAGTGAATAGCAGTCCCCGTGTATATTATAGAGAATAGCATCCCCTGTGTATATTATAGAGAATAGCAGTTCCTGAGTATATTATAGACAATAGCAGTCCTGTGTATATTATAGAGAATAGGAGGCCCTGTGTGTATTATAGAGAATAGCAGTCCCTGTGTATATTATAGAGAATAGCAGTCTGTGTGTATATTATAGAGAATAGCAGTTCCTGAGTATATTATGGAGAATAGCAGTCCCTGTATATATTATAGAGAATAGCAGCCCCGGTGTATATTATAGAGAATAGCAGCCCCTGTGTAAAATTATAGAGAATAGCATCCCCTTTGTATATTAAAGAGAATAGCAGCCCCTGTGTATATTATAGAGAATAGCAGTCCCTCTGTATATTATATACAATCGCAGTCCCAGTGTATATTATAGAGAATACCAGTCCCTGTGTATATTATAGAGAATAGCAGTCCCTGTGTATATTATTGAGAATAGTAGTCTCTGTGTATATTATAGAGAATAGCAGTCTCTGTGTATATTATAGAGAATAGAAGTCCCTGTGTATATTATAGAGAATAGCAGCCCCTGTATATATTATAGAGAATAGCAGCCCCTGTATATATTATAGAGAATAGCAGTCCCTGTTTATATTATAGAGAATAGCAGACCCTGTGTATGTTATAGAGATTAGCAGTCTCTGTGTATGTTGTAGAGAGGCGCAGTCTCTGTGTATATTATAGAGAATAACAGTCCCTGTGTATATTATAGAGAATATCAGTCCATGTGTATATTATAGAGAATAGCAGTCCCTGTGTATATTAAGGAAAATAGAAGTCCTTGTGTATATTATAGAGAATAGCAGTTCCTGTGTATATTATAGAGAATAGCAGCCCCTGTGTATATTATAGAGACTAGCAGTCTCTGTGTATATTATAGAGAATAGCAGCCCCTGTGTATATTATGGAGAATAGCATCCCCTGTGTATATAATAGAGAATAGCAGTCCCTGTGTATATTGTAGAGAATTGCATCCCCTGTGTATTTTATAGAGAATAGCATCCCCTGTGTACATTATAGAGAATAGCAGTCCCTGTGTATATTACAGAGAATAGCATTCCCTGTGTATATTATAGAGAATAGCATCCCCTGTGCATATTATAGAGAATAGCAGTCGCTGTGTATATTATAGAGAATAGCAGCCCCTGTGTACATTATAGAGACTAGCAGCCCCTGTGTATATTATAGAGAATAGGCGTCCCTGTGTACATTATAGAGAAAAGCAGCCCCTGTGTATATTATAGAGAATAGCAATCCCTGTGTATATTATAGAGAATAGCATCCCCTGTGTATATTATAGAGAATAGCAGCCCCTGTGTATATTATAGAGAATAGCAGTCACTGTGTATATTATAGAGAATAGCATCCCCTTTGTATATTATAGAGAATAGCAGTTCCTGAGTATATTATAGACAATAGCAGTCCCTGTGTATATTATAGAGATTAGCAGCCCCTGTGTATATTATAGAGAATAGCACTCCCTGTGTATATTATAGAGAATAGCATCCCCTGTGTATATTATACAGAATAGCATCCCCTGTGTATATTATAGAGAATAGCAGCCCCTGTGTATATTATAGTGAATAGCAGTCCCCGTGTATATTATAGAGAATAGCAGCCCCCGTGTATATTATTGAGAATAGCAGTCCCTGTGTATATTATAGAGAATAGCAGTCCCTGTGTATATTATAGAGAATAGCAGCCCCTGTGTATATTATAGAGAATAGCAGTCCCTGTGTATATTATAGAGAATAGCAGCCCCTGTGGATTTTATAGAGAATAGCAGCCCCTGTGTATTTTATAGAGAATAGCAGTCTCTGTGTATATGATAGAGAATAGCACCCCCTGTGTATATTATAGAGAATAGCAGCCCCTGTGTATATTATAGAGAATAGCAGTCCCTGTGTATATTATAGAGAGGCGCAGTCTGTGTGTATATTATAGAGAAAAGCAGTCGCTGTGTACATTATAGAGAATAGCAGCCCCTGTGTATATTATAGAGAATAGCAGTCCCTGTATATATTATAGAGAGGTGCAGTCTGTGTGTATATTATAGAGAATAGCAGTCCCTGTATATATTATAGAGAATAGCAGCCCCTTTGTATATTATAGAGAATAGCAGTCCCTGTGTATATTATAGAGAATAGCAGTCCCTGTGTATATTATAGAGAATTGCAGCCCCTTTGTATATTATAGAGAATAGCAGTCCCTGTGTATATTATAGAGAATAGCAGCCCCTGTGTATATTATAGAGAATAGCAGTCCCTGTGTATATTATAGAGAATAGCAGTCCCTCTGTATGTTATAGAGAATAGCAGCCCCTGTGTATATTATAGAGAATAGCAGCCCCTGTGTATATTATAGAGAATAGCAGTCCCTGCGTATATTATAGATAATAGCAGTCCCTGTGTATATTATAGAGAATAGCAGTCCCTGTGTATATTATAGATAATAGCAGTCCCTGTGTATATTATAGAGAATAGCAGCACCTGTGTATATTATAGAGAATAGCAGTCCCTGTGTACATTATAGAGAATAGCAGCCCCTGTGGATTTTATAGAGAATAGCAGCCCCTGTGTATATTTTAGAGAAAATCAGTCTCTGTTTATATGATAGAGAATTGCAGCCCCTGTGTATATTATAGAGAATTGCAGCCCCTGTGTATATTATAGAGAATAGCAGCCCCTGTGTATATTATAGAGAATAGCAGTCCCTGTGTATATTATATAGAATAGCAGTCCCTGTGTATATTACAGAGAATAGCAGCCCCTGTGTATATTATAGAGAATAGCAGTCCCTGTGTATATTATAGAGAGTAGCAGCCCATGTGTATATTGTAGAGATTAGCAGCCCCCGTGTATATTATAGAGAATAGCAGCCCCTGTGTATATTATAGAGAATAGCAGTCCTCGTGTATATTATAGAGAATAGCTGTCCCTGTGTATATTATAGAGAATATCAGTCCCTGTGTATATTATAGAGAACAGCAGCCCCTGCGTATATTATAGAGAATAGCAGTCCCTCTGTATATTATAGAGAATAGCAGTCCCTGTGTATATTATAGAGAATAGCAGTCCCTGTGTATATTATCGAGAATCACAGTCCCTGTGTATATTATAGAGAATAGCAGTCCCTGTGTATATTATTGAGAATAGTAGTCTCTGTGTATATTATAGAGAATAGCAGTCTCTGTGTATATTATAGAGAATAGCAGTCCTTGTGTATATTATAGAGAATAGCAGACCCTGTGTATGTTATAGAGAATAGCAGTCTCTGTGTATATTGTAGAGAGGCGCAGTCTCTGTGTATATTATAGAGAATAACAGTCCCTGTGTATATTATAGAGAATATCACTCCATGTGTATATAATAGAGAATAGCAGTCCCTGTGTATATTATAGAGATTAGAAGTCCTTGCGTATATTATAGAGAATAGCAGTCCCTGTGTATATTATAGAGAATAGCAGCCCCTGTGTATATTATAGAGACTAGCAGTCTCTGTGTATATTATAGAGAATAGCAGCCCCTGTGTATAATATAGAGAATAGCAGTCCCTGTGTATATTATAGAGAATAGCAGCCTCTGTGTATAATACAGAGAATAGCAGCCAAAGTGTATATTATAGAGAATAGCAGTCCCTATGTATATTATACAGATTAGCAGCCCCTGTGTATATTATAGATAATAGCATTCCCTGTGTATAATATATAGAATAGCAGCCGCTGTGTATATTTAAGAGAATAGCTGTCCCTCGGTATATTGTAGGGAATAGCAGTCCCTGTATATACTATAGAGTATACCAATCCCTGTGTATATTATAGAGAATAGCAGTCATTGTGTATATTATAGAGAATAGCAGTCCCTGTGTATAATATTGAGAATATCAGTCCCTGTGTATATTATAGAGAATAGCAGTCCCTGTGTATATTACAGAGAATAGCAGCCTCTGTGTATATTATAGAGAATAGTAGTCCCTGTGTATATTATAGAGAATAGCAGCCCCTGTGTATATTATAGAGAATAGCAGCCCCTGTGTATATTATAGAGAATAGCAGCCCCTGTGTATATTATAGAGAATAGCAGT
The DNA here is from genome assembly GCF_964194155.1 of Cetorhinus maximus. Taxonomy (NCBI): domain Eukaryota; kingdom Metazoa; phylum Chordata; class Chondrichthyes; order Lamniformes; family Cetorhinidae; genus Cetorhinus; species Cetorhinus maximus. The sequence continues at coordinate 1,827 of NW_027599094.1, read as the reverse complement.
CCCTGTGTATATTGTAGAGAATAGCAGCCCCTGTGGATTTTATAGAGAATAGCAGCCCCTGTGTATATTATAGAGAATAGCAGTCCCTGTGTATATTATAGAGAATAGCAGCCCCTGTGTATATTATAGAGAATAGCAGTCCCTGTGTATATTATAGAGAGGCGCAGTCTGTGTGTATATTATAGAGAATAGCAGTCCCTGTGTATATTATAGAGAATAGCAGCCCCTGTGTATATTATAGAGAATAGCAGCCCCTGTGTATATTATAGAGAATAGCAGTCCCTCTGTATATTATAGAGAATAGCAGTCCCTGTGTATATTATAGAGAATAGCAGTCGCTGTATATATTATAGAGAATAGCAGCCCCTGTGTATATTATAGAGAATAGCAGCCCCTGTGTATATTATAGAGAATAGCAGTCCCTGTGTATATTATAGAGAATAGCAGCCACTGTGTATATTAAAGAGAATAGCAGTCGCTGTGTATATTATAGAGAATAGCAGTCCCTCTGTATGTTATAGAGAATAGCAGCCCCTGTGTATATTATAGAGAATAGCAGCCCCTGTGTATATTTTAGAGAATAGCAGTCCCTGTGTATATTATAGAGAATAGCAGTCCCTGTGTATATTTTAGAGAATAGCATTCCCTGTGTATATTATAGAGAATAGCAGTCCCTGTGTATATTATAGAGAATAGCAGTCCCTGTGTATATTATAGAGAATAGCAGGCCCTGTGTATATTATAGAGAAAGCAGCCCCTGTGTATATTATAGAGAATAGCAGCCCCTGTGTATATTATAGAGAATAGCAGCCCCTGTGGATTTTATAGAGAATAGCAGCCCCTGTGTATATTTTAGAGAATGGCAGTCTCTGTGTATATGATAGAGAATAGCAGCCCCTGTGTATATTATAGAGAATAGCAGCCCCTGTGTATATTATAGAGAATAGCAGCCCCTGTGTATATTTTAGAGAATAGCAGTCTCTGTGTATATGATAGAGAATAGCAGCCCCTGTGTATATTATAGAGAATAGCAGCCCCTGTGTATAGTATAGAGAATAGCAGCCCCTGTGTATATTATAGAGAATAGCAGTTTCTGAGTATATTATAGAGAATAGCAGTCCCTGTGCATATTATAGAGAATAGCAGTCCCTGTGTATATTATAGAGAATAGCAGTTCCTGAGTATATTATAGAGAATAGCAGTCCCTGTATAAATTATAGAGAATAGCAGCCCCTGTGTATATTATAGAGAATAGCAGCCCCTGTGTATATTATAGAGAATGGCAGCCCCTGTGTATAGTATAGAGAATAGCAGCCCCTGTGTATATTATAGAGAATAGCAGTCCCTGTGTATATTATAGAGAACAGCAGTCCCTGTGTATATTATAGAGAATAGCATTCCCTGTGTATATTATAGAGAATAGCAGTCCCTCTGTATGTTATAGAGAATAGCAGTCCCTGTGTATATTATAGAGAATAGCAGTCCCTGTGTATATTATAGAGAATAGCAGCCCCTGTGTATATTATAGAGAATAGCAGTCCCTGTGTATATTGTAGAGAATAGCAGTCCCTGTGTATATTATAGAGAATAGCAGCCCCTGTGGATTTTATAGAGAATAGCAGCCCCTGTGCATATTATAGAGAAAAGCAGCCCCTCTGTATATTATAGAGAATAGCAGCCCCTGTGTATATTATAGAGAATAGCAGTCCCTGTGTATATTATAGAGAATAGCAGCCCCTGTGTATATTATAGAGAATAGCAGTCCCTGTGTATATTATAGAGAATAGCAGCCCCTGTGTATATTATAGAGAATAGCAGCCCCTGTGT